>NC_135773.1:5019764-5080611 GCF_028453695.1 Augochlora pura | reverse complement strand
CGCGCGCGCGCGACGCCGTTCGCGACTACAAAAACTTTTCCTTTTTGTTCAATTATTACTAGGCAATTATGGTAATTAACTTGGTCGAACGAGCGCGCGCGCGGCTTCGCGGCTCCTTTCCATCCTACGCTTGCCTCCACGGGCTCTCCGTCTCTCGCTCTCTCTCTCTCTCGCTCTTTATCGTGGCAGACACGGTTCACTTACTAACCCGTTAATATGTATAAAGCTCGCTCAGCAGGGAGCAGAGAGCTCATCCTCGGGATCGATCCGTGAAATGATTAATGTGTCTTTAACGGTTTGACGGTTGTATTTCGCTTTCATGGGAAGAGACGACGACGACGACGCCGTCGCTCGCTCGCCGAGGACACACTATGGAGAGGCCCTTAACTCGGCCGATAATGCAGCCTGATAATCCGGTCTTTAGTGGACGGTCAGGATCGATGGAACTAACGTAATTAGGCGCGGTGATATGCGCCACTTAAGCGTACTTGAGTGGCTGCAAACGCAACTGATTGGTTCTGTTGCCGCTATCCGCCGTAATGCGCACCACGACACGCTCGCCGCCATTCCCTCTGATGCATAGGTAATGCCTTTTGTGCGGCGCCGAGTTATTAGGATCGTTGACAAACCGTACCTGCGAGCCGTGAAACGTGCGCCGCGGCTCCTCGAGAGCATTTGTTTCATTAAATCTATATGCGACGCGTTGTTTGATCGGCAGCGCGGGAGGACGCGTCTTTTGCACGGTTATTCGACGCCACTGTCCCCGACGATCTCATAAAATCTAATTTAGCTGATAGAGACGACACTTTGGCGTTCGAGTTTAGTAATTCAACTGTTTTAGATTTCGGGTAATTACGAATTCCTTAACATTCAATACGGAATTTTTGTTTATTTAATTACAGTTTTCTAATAGTTGTCTCGTGATTGAAGACTTAAAGAATTTATTCAGAAATTACTTATGATGCATAAAATTGTTTAGATTGATTTTTCACTGTCACTTTTTCTATGAGAAGCGTGTATAGTCTTCACGCGACAAGAAGACAGCCTTGGCTTTACATTCCCCCTCCTACTAGTTACCTCACTACTGCAGCTATTGATCGTTATTGGTTGACGACGATCGACGGTAGACGCTAGCGACCAATAGCTGCGCAGTTACTGAGCTAGTAGGAGGGGGAATATAAACACGAAGACGCCATCTTGTCATGTACGGACTATACGTCGTACTAGATCACTCAGATCAAGTTCAATTTTCAAACAACTGTCATTGAAAAACTAGCGATTCTATTGGCCTCAAAAAATTTCAGAATATAATTTGAACATTCTAAAACACCGTTCCATTTATTACAATTTATTCAATTGACTTGTAATGTGACACTACAAAATGATGGTAAAGTAAAGTAGGAAAAGGAATGTAATACAAAGAAAATTAAATAAATTAAATATTGCAGGAAAATAGGAAAGTGGAAGCAAAGTAATGAATTGGACTATATTTAAAGAAGAAACAAATCATTTATTATTATTACTATTATTACTTATTATTAATCAATATTAATTTCAATCTTCGTGTGACAATATCACTTTTTCGAAAAATACTATGTGACACTGTGAGCAGAAGGTCGGTGTAATTTAACAAGCTTAAAATCAATATTAAATACAAAATACACAGGAAATGTTTTCGATAGAGGTGTCAACCCTCCGATAACAAAGGATGGATCCTTTACTCGATACTTCTAGAACTATAGCACTAAGGAGAAGTGTTCGAAACATTCGGCTACAATACGATGCAATCGATTAGTTTCTATTGCGTAGGTAGACACTTGATACAGTTTATCGTCGGTTGGATGACTGCTACGGATAGTAACAATGGTCCTTTGAGCTTTGTTCCTTAATGGATCTATATTTGGAGCAAATGATCTTTTGGAGTTCAGTTTCAGAACTTCCATTATTGAGTTTTTTATGCGATTCGTGGAACGTCCTTTTCGATTAGAACGAAGACTTTTAACTGAGAATAGAATAGAAATTAGAAATTAGAATTTTAAGATTAGAATACTATACATAGAATAAGAACACTTATTATTTTACTTCAACCATGCCACGATCTATATTAATATAAAATACTCGAATAATTGACTCGGAGCAGACGTTCCTGCTTTCTTTCTAATCCAATTTTCACAAAGATTTCTCTGCCGCTCGTTGAATAATAATTCACGAACTCTGCCCGGTCTAGATACCGCGGTATATTTAATTTCTCTCTAATCGCATTACAATTTGTAATTAGTACGGCACGCAATTTTACGAACGGAACTTAATTCGGTAAATTGCCAAGACTAATTCCCGCGGCTAAGAAATCCGAGCGTTCGAAGGAAGCGGAAAGAGCATTGCAGAAGTACGGAAATGTTTTGCTGGGTTCGCGAGAGATCGTGTCAAAGGGATTAAATAAAACACCGTCGGATTCGTTTATCCGCCCTCTTCGCGAGCACCGTATAAAAGACAGTCGCGCGGCGGTAAATAGGTAAAAAAAAAAAAAAGTCGAATCACCCCGGCATTGAAATAAACCGACACGTTCTCGATGTCGATTATTTTTTCGTCGATTCGGTGATAGACGGGCTATTTCACGGCACTTTCCCGAACCGCCCGCGTTATTTGAATACCGACCACGTTATTATGATTGCTCTCGATCGAGGGGAAAAAAGGTGGGCGGAAAGGCGAAAGAGGGGACAGGATGCGGTCGGGGGGGGTGCGCGCGCGCGGGTGGGTCGAGCTATCGGATAATTAAATCGGCCGCAGGACGTAAAGGACACTGATTGACGGGTGCCGGCCGCGCGCGCGCGCTCTCTCATCATTATTCGTCGAAACGACATAATTCGCGTTTCGCTTTTCGATGCGAGAGCTAACTGCGTTTTCTGGTACAGTCTCACCTCGCGCCACCCCGCCGCGCGCGGCCCGCCCGCCGAATAACCGAGGGCCGCCGATTTCTGGCTGCAGCCGATGTAAAACCATGAATATTTTAAACCGCGGGAGGGGGGGAAAAAATGGAATTTTCGCCATGGTCGAAAATCCCGGCCCTCGGAAAAATGAAGCGACCGGGGGTGCGAGCCCCGCATTTTCACGAGAGCACGCGCGTGGGGGGAGGGGGGAGGGACTCGAGCGCCTGTGCCCCGCGCTTTATTATTGACACGGCCGGGGCCGGCAAACAATGTTCAGCGCGCGCCGAATTTTTACCGCGCCCTTTAATTTGATTTTATAGCGACGACACCTATTTATTACGCCTTTATTTGATCACGCCGATCGGTCCCGCGCTGATATATTGGATTCGATGTAAACCTCCCTCTGCCGCCGCGCCCCGCACGCCCCGCACGCTCGACGCTCGACGCCGCCGCGTTCGGCTAATAATATTAAATCGAAAAATGCGAATTTAATCTTTGCGCCTGCGAACCGGAGCCCCGCGTTCCTGCCGGTTTTTGGTCGTCTTTTGTAACGAGCACGCGCGCAAAATATTCGGCAGAATATCGATATCGGTGTTTGCCGATACAAGCAGACAGCCGGGTGTGAAACGCGGTCCCCCTCCCCCGCTTCCTCCCACAGCGTTGATTTCGCCTGTTTACGCACACCGCGCGCGATTCAATCCGAAACACGCCCGGGGATTTTTCGGCGAACGACGCTGTTTTCGGGCGAACCCTCCAAATTGTTTAATACTTCGAACGGCGTGGTTATTAAATGTAGTGACAATTAGTCGGCGAATATTTATACTTTTACTGCGCTCGTAGATGAGTAAAATACAGAGAAGGAAATGTGTAGTTACGTCAGCGATGTTCATTTCTACTTCATTTTTACCGTGATTTTTATTTTTTGTTTAAATGGATTATTCGTGAAAAATAGTGCATGGAGTTCCATACTCTACTGACAATTTTAAAATGGAATTAATACTCCGGAGTTATAATTTTTATAAAAGACACGACACAAAATCAAAGTAGGCTATTGTCTTGACAAAATGACAATTGTCTACCTAATTATCGTTAGACTGCGAACTTTTAGGCAAAATAAAAATTTAGTGTATCTATTGCAATAAACAGGTGCCACTTAGAAGTTAATTCTTTATTTAATAATTTTAATCTGTTAATACATCGATATTATTATACTTTAAAATTCAGAATTACTTATTCCACTTCGAATCTCTCACGTCTTCCATAAATCACAATGAAATTATACCCCCTCAAATCGATCGCAATGAACAACAATTTCTCAACCGAAACAAAGAACGCCGTCATTTTTTTATTGTTCGAATGCAGGCCGGTCGGTGCGTGTAAGCCGATCGATATCGCAAGAACTTTCACTCGACCTCTTGACCAGCAGCGCTCCGTTCGCAGAATTCAGACGGTCTGCGAGTTTCGGGTTCCGCGGACGCGTTTCCCTGGAATTGCAGTTAATATTTCGTAATGGAAATATTTACCACGGTCTGGTTTTCCGGCAGCAGGAACGACGATTATAATATTGCGACGCGCCGAGTATCATCCATATGTCAGCGGAACGAGACGAAGGACATGGAATTCTTGAAACGCGCGGGGGAAAAAAAAACGACCCCCGTGCCGCGGAGTAATTAAAACATGTTCCGTGCGACAGATATTAACGGCGCTGAAACTGGATGAGCGCAGCACGTGTGCGGCGTGGCAGACGGCGGATTTGTTAGTCGAAGATATACATACTGGGTGATCCGCTTAACGCGCGTCATTTTCCCGAATGTATTTTTTCCGCGGAGGCGGAACATTACGTCTAATTCTATCGGGTCTCCCGGACGAATCGCGTTTCACTATATTTCATGGAGGATGGAGTTCTGCGAAGCTCGTGACATTTGTTTCGACAACCAGAATTTTGACGCTCGCTAGATATTGATATTGTGCAGATATTGCGTGGTACGCGATGCACAAACATTCGGCACATATTTTATTATTTAAAGAGCAATCGTAGAAGCCGCGCAGGAAAGTCTAAAAAATGTGTTCGACGGAACAAGAAATTTTAAAGTTAAAATAAAATCGACGTATATTGACGCTGTTTGGTTATTACGCCGCTTGTCTGAAAGGTATTTGATCTTAAATGTATTACGAATGTTACTTAGAACTGGGTGTTAACAAATAGAAAGTAAATCAATTTTATACAAAAAAGGACTATGATTTATTTTCTACTTTCTGAACTCATAATTTTATGCGCACTCTGTTTACTATTCATTGGAGACCTTAACGCTTTTATTTATTTTAAAACATATATACTAGTTTAAATCTTTACCGGTAAGATTTAAGAACATTTTTATGTTTTTCTTACACTAACTAATGTTGTAGTTGACGAAAGAAATTTCCAGGTAACTTGAAAGCTGCTGGTTGAAAATTTCCAATTTTCGCGATGACTTGTATTGTATGCACAAAGCATATATTGTATATACATATAAATACTATATGTATAAATAGGTTTAGAACACTACACGTTTACTCTAAACTCTGCGAAAGAACAAAGAATCACTGAACTGCGTATTTTTCTGTAAAATAAAAATATTACACATACATTGCGGCAAACAAGTCACTTCGAAAATTCTTCCCCTCTTTTATTTATCCCAGTATGTTAAAAATAATGTTTCAAACTGCAACCACAGATTTCGTCGTTAATACACAAAATCCTTAGTCTAATAACCGCGCGAAGGAACATCTCATCGCTGGGCATTCGCGTAATATCTCGACGGAGGGTGGGGAGCACATCATCTAGACATCGATTTCGAAGACCTTTGTCTCCGCACGGACACACGAGCCGGGCAAAGCCGTGTCTCCGTGAGCGGACTAGTTCCACGGTAGCCAGGAACGGTTTAATGGAAAAACCATTCAATCGAGAACGATCATCGGAGTCGATCGCACCTCTCTTCCCGTGCGCGTATTACCTACAACGATGCGCACCGACGGAAGCACGTGCCGTTAAGCACAACGTCGGTGAGAGAGGAAGAGAGAAGGAAACGGGGAGAGAGAGAGAGAGGGGGGGAAGAGAGAAAGAGAGAGAGAGAGAGGGAGGCAGTCGGAGGCAGGCATGGGTGCTCAGCGGCAAAAGCCAATAAATTAATTGGATTGACCGCGGGTGGCTTTGCGCGGACAAATGGGATCAACGATTTTGCCGATCAGCAGAGCGCGTGGCTCCGTCGATTCTTGCAAGCCCCGCGTTCGCTCGCTCGCTCGGCCTTTAAGGCGGCCCGTTAACCGGATGCCCGGGGTATCTCGTCGCGTTTACACGTGTTCGGTATCGTTTAAGAGTACACGCACACCCTCGCCAACCGTTCCGCGGGCCCCCGCCACACGGTCTCTCGCCGCGGCGACCTACACGCGACAAATAAGACACGCGGCGACGGCGGCGGCGGCGGCGTCGCTTTTGACGGCTTCGCGGCCACCGGCGACCGTGTTAGTCGCCGGCAAATATTACGCTAACCTGATAAGAACCGTATCGATCATCTCTGCTAACCAAGTCTCGGGGCTGGCTCCGTTCCGTAAGGGTCGGCAACGGTGTCATTCGACGACTGCCCTTTGTCTTCGGAACTCCCCGGGTTACGTCAAATCCCCGAGCGTCTAATCGAGTTGCTTTTCTCGCTGCGCATTACTCGATCGCGTGACCCGTTTATATATTTATTTGTTCATTCGTTAGACGCGTATGGAAATCCTTCAGTATACGGAAGGACATCCGTTCAGTTACGATACTTGTTCGATCAGAGAACAAAGTTTACAAATAATATTTCATATCAATATTAATATAGCGTGTACAGATGAAATTGTATTAGTCAATGATTGCACTTCGACTGTACACTTGGAAATGGTCTGATATAATTGTCTACAATTTTTAGAAAGATTCCACGTTGTTCAGCGATATTCGATATAACATCATTTCATAGTCATAATGGTGAAATATAATATATAATATCATAATATAATATAAAATATCATAATGGTAAATATTTGACTCGTACATTAAAATACAGCAACGTGTATCGACAACTCCTATTAACCATCACCTATTGGTGCCACGTCCTGAAACCGTTCTAGACCTATCGGTTACGCGAACGCTATAGAAAACGCGACGCAAAAGCACGTAACAAACCCGAGGAACCAAGTTGTCACGCCGTTCCTAGCCGTGTTCGCGTCGGAAATTCGCGCTGGTCGTTGCATACGAAAATGTACTGTGCTAGCAAACAGCAGATTTCCGACGCAGCGGCGCGGCTCGCGAAACGCTAACGAGTTGCCTTGGAAAAATATTAAAACGTTAATTAGCGCGCTCACTCGGTAATCGGAACGCATTCCATATTCCGAGTTTTTTTTGAGGTACGCGGATTCCCCGCGATCAACGTTTTACGTTTGCCGGGTTCTTCTCTTCCCCCTTTTTTTTTTCTTTTTTTCCTTTTTTCCTTTCTTTATGAAACGCGGAGGGAATACGGCCGAGGCCGCGCGCGGCACGTATGGGATCGCGGGCCGTATAGAGACGGTTCTCTTTATCACTGTAGAAAGGGCGCCGAGCGACGAGGCGAGGCGAGGAGAGGAGAGAAAGAGCAAAGGCCGACGGCGGCGAGCGGAGGGAGAGCGCGAACGGGTAAAGAGAGGTGGAGGAGAGAACTATTTCAGCTTTTACGAGGCCGTCGTGGCGTATCCGTTTTGCGGGGTACGACGTGCAAAACGATCGATAACACGCTCGTAACGTTATTACCGACAGGTATACGGAGGTGGGTAGCGGCGGTACTACCGGTAATAATGTGGCTTTTACGGTCGTGGGCGCTGGTACAGTTGCCGCCAAAGTCGGTAAGCGTGGGTTTCCAGCGGGTTCTCAAATGCCGGAGCGGCAACCGAATTTTCGCCACTATTACCGCCGTCGCCGCCCCGTCTCTCCGTCTCTCCTTCCCACCCACTTTCTCTCTCTCTCTCTCTCTTCACCCCCTGGTTTCAACGCGAGCAGAGGAAGAGCTCGTCTCTTCGATGCGGTCCTTATCGATCCGAGACGATTTTCTGATTTTGGAAATCTCTGCACGAAGAAGGACCTTCTGATCTTACAATAGAGATTTCCAGTAATAATCTGTCACGTTTTAGTGTTATTCTGTTCCTTTATATAAGAATGAAATTCTGTTTTCTTGCTCTCAGTGTTTAATTCGTCGAGCATCAGTTACACGTGGGCGACGCGAATTTTCAGTTTTCGAGTCCGTTTTTAAATACGATATCCATGAATACGTAATGTAAAGTTTTGAAATCTGTGACACGTTTATTAACTTTTATATTTTTTACTTAAATATCGAGGAACCAATACGCATTCAACAGAGATCGATACGAGAGAGTTGATTTTTTGGCACTATTTGCGCTGTGATCTCTTTCACAGTTATATCAATTAGTATTTTTTAGTCATTAATAACTTCCATGACCAACACAATTTTTATTTCTTTTACATCTCGATTTAATATAGTTCCTATACTCTAATAACAAAAAGATCAAATTTTTCAATTTAAAGGAAACAAGTATCCTCCATTTTTATCGGATTACATATAAAATCATCGTAACAAGCTTAACGCGTTATTACAGTACAAGGAATTAAGGATAAAAGGATGCTTATTTCACCCTGACGTCTCCGCGAACACGACAGGCATCGAAGCGAAGACAAGGCTAACGACTTCCTATTCGGAAAAGTAGCCGAGTGAGCCGGCGGCGGAGGTAGCTCTCGAACGGCAGTAATTAACCGCGATTACTCGACGATTATACAGTTGGCAACCGCGTCGATTATCTGTGAAACGATAACCGGCAGTCGTAGCATCGTTACGCTCGGCGCGCACCGACGGGCGGCGCAACTAGTGTACTTACGGGAAACTTTTCTCTCTGCCTCCCCCCCATAGAGAAAGAGGCGGGGATTATTCGCCGGCACGCGGAACAATGTTACTCTCGCGCCCGCGCGTCTCGATTTCCATGCAAAGTGTTTCCTGGATCCTCTTCTTCTTCTTCTTCTTTTTTTTTTTTTCCTCTCCCCGGGTCCTCGGCCGCGCAGCTTTTACGAGCTGAAATTGACCGGCGGAGAGAAGAACCGTGCGCGCAACGTTTAAACTGGAGGCGTAATCAGCGAACGGAAGCCGAAGCAGCGGCACGATTTCCGCCGTTTATGCCGTTCGCGTTCGTATGCGCGCCTCGAGGCGGCTGCTTACGTGGGCCGTGACAACTGCATCCGGCGCATCGAAGGATTACCGTTCGTTCCGTACGCAATCACGTCGCCCGATTACACTTTGAAAATAACTCCGACGAGACGCGCTCGCCGCACGAAGAGTCCCGGTCGATCGTATTACACGGTCGGATCGATCGAGAACGGTGCGATACTGTTTAGATCGATAGATCTTCGCAGGTGTCGAAAATAAACCCGAAACATTCCCTTAAAATCCAAGTTCAAGTAATTCGATTAGCGAGACGGGAAATAGAAATTTAAGATTTTAATGGATGGTATTTTAATTCTTTTGCATTCTAATTTTTTTAGTAGTGACATATTTTTTTTATAGAATAAAATACAATAATACAAAAATGTAAGAATCGGATCAATAAGTAGAACACTACTTACAATTATTATATGTAATTAGACAGACGAAAATATTTTGTCTTTTAATAATTAGAATAAGCTGACATTAATGTAACAATATCCTTGTATTTGCGTTTATTCGAGCTGTGCGTCTCTATCACAAATGCATCGAATGAGTCAAGTAATTACGCTTAAATTCCGATTACTTCTGAAACAGCGGTATTAAACTCAATATCAGTCCATTCATAGTGATTACATCAACAATTAAAGCGCTCCATTAAGGAGGTCCGTAGTTCCCGACCATTTTATTCCCCGCGTTTCGACACCGAATAAAAACCAGCAAGAAAACGCAGTTTCTTTAAAAGAACATTCTCACCCTTCTTACAGAAACCATTGTCTGCCCCATACACCGAGCCAAGAGACAGGCTCGTTGTTCGAACAGATGCGAGCTGCTAAATGGCCGCGATTGTTCCAAGTGTACGGTGTATCGCATCGGTTTAAATGCAGCAATTCTTAATAACAGATGCGGCCCGCGAGTTACGACTTCGCGAATCGGCGAGCGACCATAATTTCGGTAACTTATTTACGATTGCAGAACGCGGCCGCTCGAGATAATGGCGGAGTTTATGACCGACACCGCGCGCGATTCGTATCTGCGGACGGGGCCGGTATCGCGTGTGAAAATTTGGTCGTTCCCCCCATCCTTGGGAACCGGGGTTTTTTCTTTTTTGCGAAGGAGAACGGCGCGCCGCGTAGCCGAGACAAATGAAAAACCCCGGTGGATCGCCGGATGAGAGAGCTGACCCTTCATTCGTTTTTGTTTTCTGTTACAGGGTCCGCCGCAGCCTGGCCAGCAATATAAATTTTCGATCGGCGAGCTGTGCGATCGTATCAAGGAGGACTTCAACTTTCTTCAGACGCAGTATCACAGGTAGATCTCCAACATCTTTTTTTTTCTTCTCTCTCCTTTTTCGCGTCCATTAATCAAGCCCGCCGTCGCCGTTTGGCTCGTGTAGCCCCATTACTCGAAAAACCGTAACACAGTGGACGTCGATTCGATGTCGGAGGGGGGGAAATAATATGTTTAATAACTGTCCCCCCGTTGGTAAGGACGCGGCGTCCCCGTCTCCGACGTCCGCTCGGGTGAGCACGCGGCGCCTGAAAACGAATCGACGTACCGATCCAGACCGGTTTCCCTCCTTATTTAATTATCGGGGATTCCCGATCGTCTTTTTGCGTACACGGCGACGCGATCGCCTCGCCCGGGGGAAAGAAAAACACATTCGAACCATACTTTATTGCGCTTTGTGGCCTAATTAAACGGAAATGGTGCGCCCCTGCTGCGTTGATAAATAACGGTACTCGGGAATGCGGGGCGAACAGAAATTATTTATCTCCGCGTGGCGCTGTGCAGATAAAAATGTAACTTCTTGTTGCCAGCTTGAGATTCGATGCAGTGGGTGTGAAATGTCTTCGGACACGTTTCGGAATAGTGCAGGTATTTACAAATTGAATGAAAACCGCGTAATTTTTAGATTATTCACTGGCTTATTTATAGATACAGTAATACATCATAGATTAACACGTTGAATGCCACGGGGGTCACCGGTGACCGGCACTGAACTTGGCAGTGACGCCATGGGGGCCACCGGTGACCGGCGCGCTCAGATTGATGAAGATATATATAATTTAAACAAATGACAATACTTATAATTTTTTTATTATCATCATCGTTGATGTAGCGGTGTGAGGAAATGAATGCCTTATAAAACATCTGAAAATAGTTTTATTTATACATAAAATATAGTTTTATTATGTGACATTATATGTATCGCATAATAAAAAATTCATCGTGGCGCCGCGGACAATTCCTGTAAAATGGGCGTGGCATTCAACGTGTTAATAAAACATATTTTTTATTGTAAAAAAGTCGATAGAACGTGAGCTTGTTCGTCGCTCCAACTAAGATTAACGTCACCAAAAAATTTAGGTCATCTCAGCCGATTATAAAAAAATGATTCGATTAAAAATGTCTGCCGTCTACTTTTTGCACTCGCTGTACACAAACACGCAACGAGACAACAGTTCGAGCGATTCGCAGGCGTACGATTCGAAGACAATAAGAACTCCCATACCCGTGCGCGATACAATGAGCGAGAGCCACGGATCTTTACGGCTCGTAAAGATCACGGAAAATTCATAAAACGCGGGATTCCGTGGAATTGCGTTGACCAGGTTCCGCAAAATTGCTCTCGGGGAACTAAAGTATTTGCATAAACGTATCGTGCGGGAACGATCGCGTAAACGAGCGCGCCGCGGCTGTACCGCCGCGCGATTGCCGCCGATTATCGGGCGTAAACGCAAAAAGCCACGGATACCGGGAACGGACGTTCGAGCGCGAGAGAAAAAAAAACCGGCACTAAACAGTTACAACGATTCCTCGTTTCTCAGCCGTCGTTATCTGTGGTGTTCGGCGCTGCGGTCGCGGTCGTATTCCTCCGGGTGTTACGAGGCAGGTAGGAAGGATGGCCGGTGACGGCGATTCATTGACTGCAGTCAATTCCCAGGTATACGCCCGGAGGAGGGGGGGATCTTATCTAGGAAACGTTTGCGCAAACGTCGTGTCGGCGCGTAGGCGAAGCGGCCAGACAAATCGACAGATGTAGGCAGAGAATTGTTTGTCCGAGCGGAAGCTATGCACACCGAAGTATGCACATAGCCCGAAGGACGAGACGGTGGGAGAGGAGGGGGGTGGGGGCTCCCCCACACACACACACCGGTTTCGACTCTATCCGCGCGTGTTACGCGTCCGCCGACTATTCGAGATCCTTTACGAGCTATTCAACCCATAACTTTTCACCATCACGCGGGACACGACGATTTTCCTCTAGGCTCGCCAACGTCGTCGTATTTTCACCGTTCGAAATATCGTCGCCTCAACCTTTCGCATGCCTCGATCGTTCTCTCGTGTTCACCGTTCTTGCCCGCGACGCTCAAGCGAACGCGTGTCGCACCTTTTCAAATGTTCTTTCATCGAACGACCGCATACTACCTCCCCTTAACCCTCTTAGCACCGAACAACGATATATCGTTATTGGATATTGTCGAAAAGATAGTTTTCTTAATATCTCTATTAAACAACAATTTCATTTCTTATTTCTTCTCCCTTCTTGAATATGCCATTTATCAGGCTTTTCAAAATTCTTGCAATTTCTTTGCGAAACTTTATCAAACTTCGTCAAACGAGTTTTAAAAATTTAGCTCAGATACAGACACTTTTGGCCGGTACTAAGAGGGTTAAGATTTGAGATTTTTTCTTTTCGAAAGACGAATAGGTATAGATAATTGACCCCTTGGCCTACACGATATCTGCCAATTGCGCGAGCTATAGTAAACAAGAGAATCGGTCGCGCGCCGTGCCATTCATCTGTTCGCGGCCGCGTACCTGAACTGGCGCAAAATGTGTACCAAAAAAAATTGTTTACCACGAGTCTGACTCGTGGCTCTCGTTTATGGCACAAATTCTTTACCACGAGTTGGACTCGTGGTTTTCGCTTGTGGCACAAATTTTTCACCACGAGTCAGACTCTTGGTTATAGGCCAAACGGTTAAAAATCTATATATTTATTAACCCTCTAACTAATATATCGTAAAGGTAGTTTTTAGAGTAAACTTAGTAATTTCACGGAGAATCAGTGAATTACTTAGTTATTTAGTTCCTTCGAATATTTAGTAATCAATTTTGTAATACCACTGTTAGAAAAGATCATTTTCAAGGGAAAGAGATAAAAACGAGAAATCTCTTGTATTATTGCATTGCATGTTAGAAGCTTACATCAGTTTAAAGAGGAATCGATTAGATATGGACGGTTCAGAAAACAATCAGCCCAAGTACAATGCAAACATATCTTTATCACAGAATCTTTCGGTCGATAAAAGTGTAATCGATTTAGACATAAATAAACAATAGACATCGGCATTTATATCGACCATGAAACGACTACATTAAGTAATTAAATGAATTCGGCTTCTGTAAATAACATTGACATTTTTCTTTCCTATTTCTTCCTGTTCTCGAGTTATTTTCTAAGAACAGATTTCCTTAAAGATGTTGCCATTCTTTTTTACAAAATTTTCGCAAAAGTGCTCCCCCGTTTTTTAGAAAAATACTCGACGAGTATTTCCTTGATATATCCTTGGCAAAGATAGATTACGTTCCGAACAACCTAATCGAATTTACAAGAAAAAATTCTGAAAGCTCCCCGATTAACGTCTCACTCGGCGCACGCGAGCTCAACCCGCGACAAATAGACTTCGCATCGGAGTCGTTTCCCGCCGCGGTTCGAGGGCGTTGTAATTCGAGGGAAAATTGTATCGAGATATCCGCGACGAGCCGGGCAGTAAACCTCTAGAGCTAGAGGAGGAGGGTCGGAGGCGGCGACCGGTAGCATCGAGTTTCGTGGAAGCTTGCCGGGAGAGCTAGGCGTCCCGCGGGGGCCGGCCATTCGAAATATACAACGTCGTAAAAACGTAACAAGCATGCGAATACAGAGGGGTAATCGGCCGATAGGATCTCGCACGCAACCGTTGCGCCGGCCCGAGGAAAAGTTGCTCGATAAGGGAGAGAGAGAGAGAGAAAGAGAGAGAGAGAGAGAACTTTCTTCGTGCGATGCCTCGTCGGTTTTCACCGGTCCGCGCGCGAACGGTCGACGATCTCTATCGGCGGCTTGACACGTTAATTTATGTCCCGGCCCTTTAACGTGTTAATTCGCGACGTCACGTGCCGCACGATTTCTACCGTCGACGGAAACTTAAATTGCTGTTTCGTGTCACAGGCGACACCGGGGGTGGCGGGACGGGGCAGGGCGGGGCGGGGCGGGGGAGGAAAAGAGACCGGGGGGGGGGGGGGGGGGCCCCCCGCGGGGTTGTGTACATACATGCATAAATACAAGCGAGACGTACGTGAGCGGCCTGCGACATTTCGACGCGTTCGCAATCCGCACGGGACGGTCAGAAAGTAGCCAATTTCGCACTCTGTGCACACCAACTCTTCCGTGAACAGGCTTGATTTTTCGTCCGCCGCCGGAATCTCGTTCTACTGTTCGCCCGACGGCCCGCGACGCTTTTCGATGAAAACGCGTTACCTTTTTCCGCCGCTAAACAGAGGCCCCTTGCTCGGCGAGTTTCCTTTCCGGTTGCGAAAAATATCGATCTTCCAAAGGAAACGCCTCGGCGATTTTTACAACAGTTTCATCGACCTATATTTACAATCGTTCAGTTCGTTCTCCTCGACGTTGCTTTTCGTTCGCGCTAGAATAATTTGCTGTAATTTCTATGATCACAGTTTGCATTGCCAAATTATTTCAAACAAAAGAAAGTAAAGTTTTGTTTGATATACGGTAGCGGTCAAAAATTTAAGACGACGAATTTAATTTCAATTGCACACGTGTAATGTAAGTACTGTCTTTCCAATCAGTTTCTTATTTTTGGGATAATGAAGACAAATGCTTGACCATCTAATTTTCGAAGGCTCGCGTGATAAATGTAAACATTATTGAGTCAACAATATTGACAATATTTCTGTAATATTTACTGTAATATTACAGTAGAGAAATGTGAAAAATGAATAGATTCAATGCCAAAAAGATGTGCTGAGGTTATAAAAAATAATGGATTTTGGACGAAATACTAAATATTTGTATTGAAAACCATTTTTTTCTGTTTATTTTCTCCTACTGTTATGTAGTCATAAACTTTTGTCAATGGAAATGTAACATAGATTTACTTTTTTGTTATATATTCTAACTAATAAGTTCAAAAGCGAACATAAATGTTTTTGTAACTGTTTAAATAAATGAGTGGACGATTATAATTAAAGATAGAACATGAACTTATCTTGCGAATGTTAGTAAGAGAATGTAAATGTCGAAATAGTAAGTTTCATTTTATATCGAATTAAGTGATCTATCTTGCGAGCATTGGCAATTGATCCGCTCTAAATAATCAATTTAATTAGAAGATCTTTTGCAGACTACAAACAGTATCACAATGCGAATGCCAAAATAATAGGACTCGTTTCATATTAAATTAAATGATTTATCATGAAAGCATTGGTAAGCAATCCGATCTAAATATTCAACTTTATTAAACAATCTTTTTTATACTACAGGCGTTTTCACAATGCGAATGTCGAAATTTCTCAAGAAATGCGCTATAGTTAAAATAATAGTTTACACGAGCGAGGCGAAGCAATTATTTGCCGTGCGTGTAACCGCGCGCACGTTTCGCGTCATAAGCGGCGCTTTATCCAGCAAATTACAGGTTCACGCGGAACGCTGTTTTCAATAGAACGTGTATTTATCCCGTTGCTAAATTTTGTCCGTGGAAAAAATGCGCGGCGCGTTCGCGCGTGAAAAGCGCGCGGAGTCGAGGAGGAGGAGGAGAGGGAGGAGGAGGAGGAGGAGGAGAGCGCCGCGGAACGGTTCCGACAACGGCTACACACCGCCGAATATCATGCATTCAAAATTCACGCTCTCCTCGCCCCTTTTACGCGTGATTTATTTCCCGGGGCGTTGATTACAGTGGCCCGGGTGTGTACATATCGCGCAAGAATTCCGCGGGAAGAAAGATTGCCCAAGCCCGCAGAGTTTTCCGCGGCAAACAGCGCGACCGCGCGGAATAATTCATTTTATGTCTGTATTATGCGCTCGATGATGCGGAAAGCGGCAGAGCGGCGTTAGTTTTATTATCAAACGCGGGGCACGCTCGGATAAATGTTCCCGCGAGCACCACTCTAGTTGGCCGGCAACTAGGGAGGTGGTGGACGAGGTGGGTGGCAGTGGCGGTGGTGTTGGTGTTGGTGGTGGTGGAAGAGTAGGAGAAATAGGTGGCAGGATAAAACGGTGGTGGGAGGACTATAAATTTCGCCGCTTACAAATTGAGAGTGGCTGAACCACGGAGAATTTTCGCGGCTGCCTCGACGAGGAAACAGGTGCACGGTTTCCGCGTGTTTATGTCTCGGAACGTTCAGCGAGGAATGGGGTCCCGCAAAGCGCCTTGTAAATCGTTGCCGCGCGTCAATCTCAAATAATTAATGGACCGGTCCCGGTCGGTTGCGCAACCGGAATTATCGCCCGACCGATCGTTAATATCGCGCTAATTTATCGTGACGAAGCCGCGATCTGACGCCGTGCCGCGGAGCCACGATCAGCGAGCGGATTCCGGGGCGCCTCCTCTCCTCTCCTCTCTCCTCTCTCTCCTTTTGCTTACTTACACGGCCGCTGAAATCCGCTAACGATTAACCGAATAATTCAGCCTCGCCTGCTTTTAAACGAGCTGACGCGCCGGATGGGGGGCAAAAATGCATCTTGTTATCCCTATCGGGTGTGCGGATCTGTGGTTCGGTCGTTGCTTTACGCGAGAATTCCGCTTACGGTAGCTGTACAGGGTGACTCAACGCAACGGGACTCGGCCGGTGCCACGGTCAATTAAGCGCGAAAATTTATGGACGGTGTTGCATCATTCAATTTATAACAAAAGTATTGGGACGGTGGAAAAATTTTATTAACATCAAAATTTTTATATATAATATTTATATATAAAATACAGGACGCGATACATTCGTATAATTTTTAGTCAATGACAAAAGATTGGTGCAATATTGAAGTCACGGAAAGACGACTTTCTGCAAACAAATTTTAGAGCACTTTGGACCAATAAAATAAGTAAGCATATACGCAAAGAGAAAATGCTTAAAAGAAGAAATAGAAAATATAATTACTCCGTTTTTCCTCAGCAGATTAAAAATAAATAGCCACACAAGTGCGTATTCTCGAAATGGAATTAGATACATAAAGGATTGAAATATGATTCTTATTCCATAAAATTGCTAAGAAAAGTTTATTCGAACCGGCTGAATGAAGGAATCGGATTCGCCGGGCCGTCCAATTTTTCGGTTTCCATTTTCGTCCGGAATCGAATCGGCTGGGTCTCATTACATGGCTCGCCCTCTACAATGACGCAGAAGGAAGGAAAGGTTGAAACCCGGGTGTGCTAGTCGGATTCTCGCGTCCCCGATTCGATAGACTCGAACGGAGAACAATAATTGCCTATCAATTTCCATCGACGGGGCCCGCGCGCGGCGCAGTAGCACTCAATTTCGCCCGAAGCGACTGCGAGATTAGTTAATCGCCTTAGTGTCCTCTCCTTCTTTCGGAGCCCCGTCCAATTACAGTAACGAATGGAAATTGCTGCGCGAAGCCCACCCTCCCCGTCCATAAAACGTTTCCGTGATTGATAATCTGGAGCTTCGATGTGTTATTATTGGGAAGCGTTCCCTCTCCTTTTTTTTTCCCCCTTTCTTTTTTTCTGCGCGAACAATAGCTTTTCCTTGTCCGGGACTCCCAGTTAACCTTCCCCGTGAATTTTCCATTAGATTAGGAGGCGCATCGATCGTTCCCGCGAAACCGTGAAACACGGCCGGGAAAATGAAGCAGATCGTTCGATAAAACTGAATATTTATGGAATACATTTCCGGCGGTGATTCGCGCTGATGGGAACAGGCAATAAAAATTTATGTTTTATTCAGACAGAAGTAAAATATCCAATGAATTGTTTAAATTTCGACGAACGGTTAAACAATGGTATTTATCAATCTGCAGCGTTTATAAACGAGTAGATTGGCGTTGTAGTGGTTCCGGTTTCAAATTTCCCACGTTCCGAGAAACAGTGTTGTTGTTTATTCACAAGCGTATCGTTTATTTTTTTTTTACCAAATTGTTGGGATAATTTTCAGTGAAGTTAGATTGCAGTCACTTTATAATTCCCTCGTCCTTTTAACATTTTTAGATACAGATCAAAATTTTCGAAGACCTATTTACTGTGATTTTTTGCTTTTTTGTTGATTTTTATTATTTTTACTGTATAAAATTAAATAACAATGATATCGCTCTGGCATCTTTCGAGATAACGTTCGCAGGAGAAAAATGTTTATATAAAAATGATATTATATTAAAACAGTACACGTTATATCGATCGCGCCAACAGATTCGCAAAATAGAAATAAAAGGGTTACTACCACCAATTTCAAAGGTTCCATCGATCATTCCCAATATTCAGCGATAAAATATTCAACATTTCTAAAAAAAATCCTCCCCATTGTTCCGCGAAAGACGGTCGTCACGGATTAACCGTCTCTCGGTTATTTTTTTCCTTGTTTTTCGTTCCCGCGCGAGGCGCGTTTTAATTTAACGTCGCGACGTCGGCGACGCGGATCGTTGGGGGGACGCAAACAAAGGCCGCGCGTTCTCCGGAGGGCTGGTGAATATTAATGCTCGCGTTCCTGTTCCCCTCGCGCGACCTTAAATTGAAGTGCGAGAAACTAGCCGGCAGAGAGAAAAAAAAAGATACGGATACGCATTACGTGATGGCAAGCCGAGGGCGGAAGGGGGTAAAAAAGAAAAATATGGCACGGCGCGCGGGGGTCCGTTTTGCGGGAGCCGCGGTTTCGGGATTACAAGCCGTAGTACCGTCGCGTTTCGCCGCCGCGCATCGAAATT
Source organism: Augochlora pura (assembly GCF_028453695.1). NCBI lineage: Eukaryota > Metazoa > Arthropoda > Insecta > Hymenoptera > Halictidae > Augochlora > Augochlora pura. Next base: position 5,061,502 of record NC_135773.1, on the reverse strand, counting down.
AATATTTAACCGACGACCCACCACTATTTGTTAATTGACATTTAAATTAATTCCGTATCGCGCAATAAATTTGTCATGACGCACCGGATGTGCAAACCTTATCGACCGATCGGAATAAATTCCGTTTAAGCGCCCCCCCCCCTCTCTCTCTCTCTCTCGCTCGCTCTCTCTCTCCGGCCTGGGTTATTTCAATCTCCGCTGTTTACAGAATGGAATATCAATCCGCGATCCCGTCTCCGAGTTTCCCTCGCTCACCTGAAAATATAGAATCCGCGGAACTGCTCGTTCCACCGTGAAAAGATCTGACTGCAGTTCCTGCGTCTTCCGCCATAAGACTTCCACTTTAGAACCAGTCAGCTAATGCTAAGGAAACGGAGGAACTCTGCTTAATCGCGGCCGAGGAACGAATCTGTTATTTAGATTAGGTAGATCTTTGTGTCGCGGAAAAATCTTCGGGAAAATTGGTTTTTATTTTGTATAAGGTGTGCAGTCTATCGATGATCGAAGTTAGAATAAATACCGCGTTTTCTTAAATTTTTAGCGTTTATATTTATGAGAAACAGTGTTTTATTTTTATATTAGTTACTCTAGGTTACTCTAAGCTATTTTCATGTTTAAACTCTCTCAGAATATATCAGACTCGTGACAATAATTTCTAATATAATTTATTAAATACGACCGTTCTTCTAAATCGAAATAAAACTTGCTTCTCCCGTCATCAGAATCTAGAAACTACAGTGACAAAACAAAAGTTGCCTCATTCCATCGGGACAACGATTAAGAACGAAGATACGCAATTCAACGCAGCTGTCAATATAATATAGACGCTAATTGCACGTTAACATGCCCGCATTAACCCAATGTCCGATAATTGGTAGCCACAATAATTCCTCCGTCAGTCTTGCTATAGCCCCGAACGGATCTCGGCGCGATCTCAAAGCCAGGTGATCGTGATTCAGCACCCTTAGCCAGCTTTTAAGGTGAACGGAGAACGGTTCTGAAAATCGCGTTGTTAATGAGTCGCGGCGCATTCCGCTTTCCATTTCGCGGCGGGAGAGAGAGCCGGCTCGCGAGCGCCTGGGATCCCAAAACCGGCCGAGATGAAAAACAAGGCGTCCGGGGACATAACTCTCGCGTAATTGGCGTTCGTAACGCGGGAGAGCCCGGGGAAGAATTATCTAGATGCCGGGACCGTTTCTGCCCGTTCGTAAAACACAGGGCATTCACGGGAAACACGGGTGGAAACGCGTAACGGAGAGCACGCGTAGAAAAACGCGTGCGCGCGCGCGCTCGCGCTCTCGGCCACCAATACGCGCGGGCCGTTTTGCATACGAGGTTACGGCCACGCAGTCAACTATTACGAGCGCATATTTATTAGAGGCGCGGGATGCAATTTCGCCGGGACGGCGCGCCGGTCCCGGAGTCTATTTCGTTGTCACGCCGGTAAACAAAAATATGACGCGGTCGCCCGGTGTCGTTAAAAAATTACTGCCGTCGTAAAAAGGGGCAACGCGCGGTGCACGGCCGGGCGCGTCGCGCGTCGCGCGTTGCCGCGGCAGCGAATCGCCGCGTCGCCGGATCGATGGGAATTAATTTTCCATTTAACGCTCTATTACTCGGAATGGACGCGACAATAATTCCCTACGATAAAGATCGATCACGCGCGCTTCCACCCTCGGGAACGGGGGGTGGAAAAAGTGTCGTCGTCGCTCGATTGCTGACGCGTGATTGTCCGGTTTTCGGCGTCGTTTCGGCCGGGTGTCGACGCTTTTGCACCACCGTGAACCCGTGTGCTCGAATCTCTCGCCTCGCCTCGTCTGGTCTTTAAATTACGCCGCTTTATTTGTTGCCCGCTGGGAAATTAATCCGCTTAGGTGGTTCGAATCGGTTTTATCCGGGCCACGGTTCCGTGATGCGCTTGTTGCGCCGATTAAAAATTGTAGAATGATTTTAGAAATTTCTGCTCGAATCTAAGGTAAAATTTCTATTATGCGTGATCGAAATCGCGAAAATCAAAATTATATAGACGTGATAGACAAATTAACGATGTTTATATGAATGGACATTTTTAATTCATTGGTAGCTCTTTTGCATATATTTGTCGTGATTTATTGCTAGGATACTGTCAAGATTATGTCACGCCTATGTCGATTTTTATGGAAATCTTTATTTTCGTACAGAAATTAGAAACACAGAAATATTTTCTTCGTCAGCTGAACGATTATTGATTTAAGAAAAAAAATAAATATTCCATTAGACTTTGTTAATAACTACGTTTTCTTGCATTTGAAAATGCGTAATGATCCACAGTCTAATCGCTGCATATACTAAAATAAAATAAAATTCTCTTTTAATCATTCTAATAAATTGAGGAAACAATGCCAGTTTTTAAATCTTTCTAACGTGCTCAAACTTTGGTACATCTACTTGTAATTTTGATCATAAATTCATAAAATTCGCGGTACATCTATTCATTGCAAAAAATATAAATGTAATATAAAACAGTAGAAAAATTCAGAATTAAAAAGTGTCAATGTATTATATCTCGAACCTATTAAAATTATGAAGAAAGAAAATGATTTTCTGTATAGTTTCTGCTCCACATAATTGCTGCAAACAATTTTTATTTTACCCAAAAAATCCATACTGTAATCGTCATTAATGAAAATAATAATAAACATCGACGCTTTAGCATGTCGGATAAACTGTCAAGAGCTGATTTATAGAAAACAATGATTTATAGAGTAAACCCAGAAAATCTGCATACAGTCGCTGTTACGCATCGTTAATGGATCAATATAGAAACGAGCCGTCCTTCGATTTTGGAGCACGTTCACGCAATCGCGTTGCTTCCGGTAGTTTTTACGCAACGTTTAGAGCTTCGTCGCGCCGATAGAGCGACGGATAGAGATCGGGGGAGGCCCGACACCTATACAACGATTTTCAAGTGCCGTGGTCGGCGTGCAACAACTATTATCGATGTTTTGTTGCGGCTGCACTAATTGTGTGTTTTTAATGGGTTGGCCGAGCGCCGTCCCACCCCCTCCCCCCCGTCACTGGGTTTCCGATCCAGGGGCGCGACTCAAGCGGAAAATCGGTCTCGCGAGAGAGAAAGAGAGAGAGAGAGAGAGAGGGAGGAAAAAAGTGCGCCGGAAAACAGTTGAACGCCGATAGATCGCGGACGTTACCGACGCAACGAGCCGGTTTCACACGCGATCACGTTCCCTGCCCGTCACGGATCCCGATGCGCGCCGCCAAGTGTCCCGATTCGCACCGATGAACCGAGTCAGCCGTAAAATGCGATCGTTTGATTGTTATCGAAGGTGGAAGTGTTTGGAAAAACTTCGCGTTAACGATTAATCGAGGTGGACGCACCACGTGTTGGAAATTACAATATTTTCCATCTCTGTATTCTAAACGATCGTCTGTTCGATTGTTAACTTACAGTGTACGGGAAACTAACTATTATACAGGGTTGTCTGAAATAGGTTATAAGAAGTTTTTTCTTAAATAAAGAATGAGCTAGAGAAAAAAGAGCTTCGAAGAAAAAAGTTCAATGGGATCGCATCCCCATTTCTTGAAATTATTCTTATTAAATTAATAACTATTATTATTAAATTTCAATCGCGATAAAATAATGTTCTCAATTTACGATGGATCTATTTTATGTAACATTAATTTTTAAAATAAGTTTGAATAACTTTAACACGTTCCGGAATCGTATATGACTTCATTTTTAAAATTAAAAAAAGAAAAGAGAAGAAAAGGAAAAGCAAATGACAAAAAAGATGCTTTATATTCTCATTCATCATCTTAAACCTACTTTTGAACAATCCTGTATATTTTGCGTAACAGAGAAAATATTCCGAGTATCGTTATTCGCAAAATCTATTGAACAGCGGAATTTCAGATTAGCTTTATGAAATCCCCGACTTCGATCGCCGCGGTAATAAATTAATAAAAACAGATATCGAAGTAGACGCCAACGCGTTTCAGCTTTCACCGAATTCTTACCATTTTAATGCGACGATTACTAATACGATCCGGCGATTGTTCCAACGGCGCACGATTTTTCCAGACAATTAAATTGTTAATCGTATCGAGACCGTGCCGAAACGAAATATTCCCATGTACATATCCCCCCAGACTGGTTCTGCACGCTAATGTTTCGCTTACACGTTTTCCTGTTTGTTTTGCGCAGCATTAAGTTGGAGCTGGAGAAACTCGCCCAGGAGAAGACGGAGATGCAGCGTCACTACGTCATGGTGAGTTAACGATCAAAATTCTTTAGCAAATAAAATAAAGGCTCGCCCCGCTTTTTTTTGCGTCCGTCGGACGATCCTTTTTTTCTTTTTTCTTTATCCGGCGCCGTACGAAAGATTTTGCACGGAGGATGCCATCTTTCTCAATATACGTCGCCGCGATGAAATAACCAACGGCCTCGCTTGTAAAAAGGAGCGGAGAGTTCATCGGCGGGAGAAGAACTGAATTTGTGCCACGAGATATTGTGCCGACCGCGCGGCGTGCTGCCCGTCGCCTTTTACGGAGAAGTTAGAAAGGAATCGGAAAAAAATGTACTCGTTAATAAACCGCATTTCCTGAAACCTGATTCCCGAGCGATCCGCACGATGAAAGCCCGCGAGTAATTGATTCTTTTATTGGCCGGCGAAGGATCCGCGCGGCCTCTTTAATTGATCGTTAAAAAATATTTTCTTGCAAGGAGCCGTTCTGGAAACGCGGCTCCGGAGGGGGCAGGACAGACGGTGGGAACTCGTGTCCGTAACCTATTAACCCTTTGCACTCTCGAAGTCATTTCATCTGTAAATCTGAAATAATTTTCCTGGTTCGCTTTTATGCATACGAAATTGATACTTGCACTCGTACCAACAATTTCACCGCTTAACAATTTTTCAAACCTAAACTTCGTTGGTGTAAGAATTATCTTTGGACGCGATAAAATAATTTTAGTGGTGTCTCGGTGTTGCCAGTCGAGTGCAAAGACCACAAATATTTCGCGACGCGAGACGAGAAGCGTTTTTCTAAGAATTCTTCCAAGAGATCAAGGCGACGTGCTTCGCAACGTCTCTCGCGCAGCGTGCCACGTATTTATAATATCGTAGTTTGTCTTCGTAATTCTGACATTTACGAGTACCGGCCGGCGGATCACGCCATCGGCGCGAAGATCCATCGATCGAAATTACACCGATCTTTACGACCGCCTCGCCGGACCCACGAAATTTCCGGATCCTCGAAACGCGACAAGTCGAGATTGAAATTCCGAACGGTCTACGCTCCGTGACAAAAATATCGCGCGTCTCGGACATCCAACATTTTCATCGTTCGGAGATAATATGTTTGCTTTTGCTTTCTTCTTTTTTCTTTTTTTATTACGAAATGAACTGCACTGCAAACAAAGAATGAACGAAACGATCCGTTTTTTTGTTTGTACAAACGAAAGAAGAGGAAGAGATCTGTGCGACAAACCGATAACACTTGGGAAATGATGACAGGGAACAACAGGATTTACATATGATCGATGAACGGTTAAATAAATTCGGAGATAGGATTCTCGGCAATGTTTTTTAAAAAATAAGAAATACGTATTTTAAAGTGGCACGCGGAATCGCCAGAGCCGATTAGTAGTATGTATATTTATTTATAATCGTCGAGATATATTTATTAAGACGGAAGACGATTTTAATGCCTTCGGATTTAAAATATTTCAAAAGCGTATCGAATTAAAATAGCAGAATTTACGTCAAAAATATATTAAAGAACTGTAAAATAAAAAAGATTATTCTCGTAAAATAAAGAAAATTATTTTTATAAAATAAAGAAGATTATTTTCGCATAATAAAGAAGACCTCACAGAGAATTAAAAATAACAATATTTTATGTTATTATCTTAAGTATAAAGTCACGTTTTTCGTCTACGTTTATCATCGTTTCGTCGCACTAATTTTTTAATTTTGTTTAAACAAACGGACTTTTTCCTTCATTTTGCCTTCGCGATATAATTTATAAAAATGTATAAATTCGAACAAAGAGTGCGTTTATCATCTTAAAATGACGAAACCATTGGATGCTCGATGCGTGCCATCTTTTTGCGGCGGAGTGTACGGGTGCCTGTTCGCCGGCATCCGAAAAAAAGAACTGGTTACAGGGATCCCTCGAGTACCTCGTGTCCCGAGCGACAAGCTATTTAATTTCCTCGATCGGCCACTAAATCAGCACAGGCCGTGTGGCTTCCTAAACGGCGCGGCGGCGCTCGATTCGAATACAGTAGCTCGGTTTTAATCTGTTGATTGCGCACGAAACGGGAATATTTGACTCGCGACGTAGGCGATAATTCATAGGTTCCGGGTAAAAAGGCGACGCGTGAGAATCCCGCTTCTAGCCGACTATCTTTCAGCGGGAGAGACCCCGGCCGCGGCGCAGCCTCGTAACAGAGACCATCAGCCATTCATCCGACCCGCCGAGCGGGTTCTTCGCGCGTATTTCTTCGTGGTCGCGCTACCATCTCCTTTTCAGTCGCACCGGTGCTAACACACACGCTCATCTCTTTCTCTCCCTCCCTCTCTGTGTAGCAGCACAGTATACTCGTCCGTGTATACATGGCTGGCAGCGATGCCGCGGCTTACTTTCGCCCGTAGATCTTCATTATTGCGGCGCAACGTCACCGGTGTATGCGTCTTCATTAGCAAGAGATACAACGCCGCGCGCGCGCGCCGGTATAAAACGACTCAAGTCGCATCCGACGGCTATGGAGAAGGTCGCGGGTCGCGCGAAAAGACGCCTTTGAATTTACACGCGGCGCATCTGCTGCGGATCGCGGTCCGCTTTTCTGCCGATCACGATTAAACGAAGTATAAGCCCGCGAAATCGTCGAGCCCGCGCCTCTGCGGATACGTGGGCGCGGGATTTCACTTCAGAAATCTTTTGTTCTCGTCTGGCGATCCAGGCGGAATTTTATGTTCAGGTGTTTGCATATAGCATTCTGTTTTATTTGCTTTCACGGCGGCGTATAATAATCGCTTCGGAGCAGGGTTTTAAGGGTCACTATTTAAGGTTGGCGTTCGACTGGAAATCAAATACTAGTAATTTTAGAATTGATCCTTTTCTTCTATTTGTTCTAAAATTGTTCTATTACGTTCTAAGATCATTTTTATACCAATAAGATTTAAAAGATTGTTAAATAGTGGAGCTGTTCGTATGATTCACAAAAATTCACTTTGTCATATAAAATGGAAATACTATTAGAGAATACTAATAGAGAAAGATTGTTTCAGATTTATATTAAAATGGCTTCGTGAGTAAAGGGTTATTAGAATTAATAGAATCGAATTACGTAAAACTTAATTTTCTTACTTCCACTTTTGAGTAACGTAAGAATTTGTGAAAAAGTCATCGGATCCATACACAACGCGTGCATAAATTATAGTAAAAATTTCAGCTTGATAACTTCATTTTTGTTAGAGTTATTTTGATTTTAACGTTAACTGCGCTATAACTGTGTATATTGAAACGTAATGCGGATATAATTTGAGGGATCTGCTGCAATTTAACTATAAAATTTAACTCATAAAATTTTACGATGCAAGTATATTACTAGGTGTATTACGAGGTTCAAATAATCGTATCTCCTCTTCCCCAATTGTCCAATTTTTCTTACAAGCTTAAGGACAATTAGAGAGAATTTATTGCACACATTTAGAAATTTGAAGCATGTTGCGTGTTCAAAAGGTCATTATAAGGCTATAAAGATGTTAAAGGGAAAAATCTATGTGTTGAATAGAAATAAAAAAATTTAATAGAATATGTGCCGGGTCATTTTTGACCGAAACGCTTTCCGACCGTAAATTTCCTCACAGCTTCGCGCGAAAACGTTCGTGGTTTGTAAATGCCGACACGGCGGCCGTAAAATATGAACCAATAACTTCGGTTAAACACAGGGGTTTTCCAAAGGCACGATTTTATTATCGAACGGTGACACTTTTAAGAAACCATGTTCATAAATACATAAGCCCGTTGTCACGTGCAGAAATTGCGACAAGTCGTATAACATTGAAATACGATCGGCTCGATTCGCTTTGGACCATCGATATTAAAAAAAATGATCTATCGGGACATAATCGCCGCGCGGTGTCTTTTTAACGGTAATAATCGTTGCGAAGACCCGCTCGTTGAAAGATTTCTCAAGCCTAAAGCACAAAATGCAAGCCACGGCATAATGGCCGACGCGATAATCGGATGGTAAATTATTCATTGGCGGAATCGGAATTTATTTTTAGCGGGAACGCGTCCATAAACGGAATGACTGAAACGATCGTAAAAATTGCTTCTTTAATTCTCGTTACTTAAAACCTTTAGAGCTACCGTACGGAGCCGGCTAATACATAGTTCGGCTCCGCGCTTGACGAAACTGTCACCAAGCATTTATGGTCGCGCATAAACTCATAAGCCTATTCACGGCGAAGCAATAAACCGAAAGTAACGTGTTTTTAACGATGCAGGGTTCTTTGACCGTGCCCGTGTGTACCCTAAGGAAACTTTTAAAATGCCCGCTCGGGCACGGAGCAAGATGGCCGCGTAGGTTTCGTTATCAATTTATTAGTTTCCCATTCTCGCAACTGGCCCACAAACGTGCGCCGTAAAACGCGGGGAAATCGAATAAAATCGCGCGAAATAAAATCAAAATTCGATCCATTGTCCTTCGGGATTATGCAGTTTACCATCGATTCCTTATTTGCCTCGAATGGCTCGTAAAAATTTGTCACGATTACCGTTTAGAAGTTCGCCAATGAGGCGCGAAGATAAGACCGAAACCGCGAAGGTCGCGCTCGGAAAAATTCGACGTTGTTTTTCTTCAAAGCGTGTCCATCGTTCTCACCTAATTCCCGAAAATTTGAATTTCAAACTTGCCCACGGTAAAAAAAAGCCGCGGCTGGTCAGCCGTGTCAAGTATGCGACTCGTAATTTTTCTTGCGCGTGCTTCCACGGACCTTGTTCTCCTCCGGCCAGTGATAAAAATTCTGTAAACCCAAAGTCCAATGGCGCGATTTCAACGCTTCCATTTGCATGCCCGTTCTTCGGGAAATTTTTATCTACGTACATATATAGAATTTGCATCGTAACAGCGCGTCCGCGCGGTTCACGTCGAAGCTCGCACGCGACCAAGTCGCGCGAACGGAAAATGAAATCAAAAAAAAAAGAAAAAAAGGAAGCGCGAGAAACGCGAAGTAAAATAAAGATCTTTGTTTCGCCGCGACCCCGGAATGAGAGAAAGAGGACAAAACAGAAGGCACCGGCCGATCGTTAGAGTTTATTGTCTTTCGGTCGCGGTGCAGTTATCGTGGACGCCCCGGGTAATTTATAGGCCACACTTCGTGGCCGCGTTCGATGCAAATGACTTCATACAAAATGCACGGCGAGAGCCGGTTGCGTGGACGTGGCACTTCCGTCGATTCACGCACCACGAAGATTAATCGGCCGATCGCGACGCCCGTGTACGAACGCGCGTACGGACGCTCGACGCTGTCTGCCCGGCCGATTGATCGATCTTCTTCCGAGACGATCGTTCCTCTCTTTTTTTTCTTTCCACGCGATTCCTCGCACGGAACCCGCGCGGCTCGTTTCACGCGTTGCATTTCAATTCGTTGCCGGCGAACGTCCAGCGCCGTCTCCACCGCGTATCGTCCATTTGCCGTTTTCTATGAAGCCGTCCGATCGTGGCTCGTTTGAAAAAAATCTTTCGCTTCGCCCCCGCCCCCGCCGCCGTCGCCGCGCACCACCGTGTCTCGTTCAATCGCTATTCGATTAGTTTGTCACTCGAGGCGCGGCGATGAATCGCGAGAAAAATACGCGTCGATCCGCTCGAACGCGGAGTCCGGCCGATGGAACTCGAATCGAAGACCGCCGCCGAACGAACGCGCGCGCCCGCGCGAGCTCTCTCGGTCATTTATTATTACCGAGACTGTGTCATATTACATCGTTTTGTCACTCGTGATTAATCGTCGACGCAACAAGAATTTATTGTATTGGCTCCGATTCGCCGCAGCAACAGGTACACTTGTCGAACATACGCACCCGTACGGACGTAGTATCGAGTCGCTCGTAAACGCGCTCCTAATGAATCGGTTCGGGACGTCATTCGAATGATTCGGCTGGAATCGAGACTGGCCATCAACGAGGTCGGAGTGTCTTAAGGGGGTAATCCGGTTTAGACACACGGTTTTTAGGCATCCCTTTTAATTGTATTTCTTTCTTCGTAAATTGTTTCGCATTGAACTTTCATACATTTATTTAATTATATTTCTGCTGCACAATATATGTAAAGAAATTTAATACAATAAGATAAAATTGAGTAAAAATGGAAACTGTCGCGAAATTGTTTAGAAATAAACATTATAATGCACTTTTCGATTACGTTAAAAAATCGTGCATTATAATGTTTCATACATTCATTTAATTATATTTCTGCTGCACAATATATATATATATATATAACGATTTTTTAACGTAATCGAAAAGTGCATTATAATGTTTATTTTTCTAAACAATTTCGAGACAGTTTCCATTTTTACTCAATTTTATCTTATTGTATTAAATTTGTTTTTTTGCGGAAGAACTACATAAGTAATTCAAAATTTTATAATTCGTTCAATAAAGTTATATAAGCGCGAATATTTTCCAATACGAATACATCATTTGGAACAATGAGTTCATAAGTTGATCTTCTACTTTGCCTGCATTGGCAAGTCTTCTTGCGACCCTAGGGCAAAGCCTGCTGCATCCATCTGAATAAATAAAAAACAGGCATGCAAATAAACGAGCGAGATGCAGAATTGTGGGAAAATTTCCTTCTATTTTCAATAATATAATTTCGTTTCCAATAATATAATTTCTAAGCAAAGCAGCCTTGCGAAACAGCAACGACTTTCGATTCATCACACTTTTTCGTTTTTTTTTTATTATATCTTCTGATGAGAGTTTTAATGTTTAATGTTTCGTAGTGTTTTTGGTACAGATTCATTTTGTTTAATACTCCTCGCGAAATAAAACAATGTAATTGGATAATAGCTGTTCACGCTTCTGTTTGCTATAAAAGACAAGTCAACGTGGCAAAAAGCAAGCGAATAAATATGTTAATAATTCAAGAAGGGGCGAGCCATCGAGCTCAAAAAGCATCGCGACGCGCGAATATCAAGGCGAATAAAAGTGCTCAAGAATCTAATAGTCGAGTTTACATCTCGCTAAGCCGGGGGCGAGGGCGACCCCTCGAATCGAAATGGGACTTTAGCGAAGGAGCATTACCGTACTTCTTCTCATTCCTACGGGATGTAACCTTAATTAACTCCGGAATCGAATCGATACTCGTTAGGCGGCGCCGTAAAAAGGAAGAAAAAAAAAAGAAAGGCGAAATAAACGGCGTCGCTCGAAACGCAAATGTCTTGCTTAATTCTCCGTTCGGCGTCCTGTTCCGCCGTTGTTGCTTTTTTTTCCCCCGCTGCCGGGAATTGCCTTCGTTTTCCAGCCGGTGCCACTTTCGGTCGCTTTAAAACGCTTTCGTGTTCACACACCGCGAGCAAGTGCCTGGCGTATTTTATATTCCGCGTGTACATAAACCCGGGGGAGGGAGGAGGAGGAGGAGGATTCCTGATTTTTCCGCGCGGAAAAGCTTCCCCTCCTCTCCCTCCCCACCCGTCAACCGAAACCCGACAAGTTTTCCGGGCGTTACACGCGCGCGAACCGACCGGGGGCCGATCCGTCGAAGCCGATACCCGCACGCGCGCGCGGATTTTGTTCCCCGATACGAGGCTGGATACGCGGCGTTGCATCGCAAGGAGGATGCTCGTACGACGTCGTTATACGATGATATTGCCTGGCCACGGGGCATTACGCTTTTATGGCTCTTTCATGTAATTGTCGAGCTCGTGAACTTTTACGAGCGAGAACCGCGCGGAAGAGATCGCCTTGAAGCGCGTCGTCCGGTGCAGTTTCTGCCACGCGGTGCATTGACTCCCGATGCTTCTGACTGGCCGCAGTTGCGACGACCGCTTCGTTGTTTATTCATCGATGCCGACTCGCGAGAAGATCCGTCCTTCTTTCGTCACCGAACACCAGTCTTCGCGCGTGTTCCCCTCGAGGAGCAGAAGCCGAACAGGCGTTTCTTTCTTTATGGGAATTACTCTTGTATGAACTCTGAATAAATTTCGGCTGCTGACGAAATTATTATTGCGACATTTAGACTTCTTCTTGCCTTTTTGATCGTCTAAGATTGTGTCATTTTAGTTATAATGGATTATTAAATAATGTTGAAGAGGAATTTAAATTTGTTCTTCGTGTTTGTAGAGTAGTGATATGCAGTCTTTTCTGGTTTGAAGTGACTGAACTATAGATTTTATGCATTCGTGCAGAACCTAAATGTATGAAATATAAAACAGTGCATAGATTATATAGATTTAAAAATATTGTCATATTAAAACCGGGACACTTTTTAAATACTTTCTAAATCAGATGTAACTTTTTCAAGAGAAGTTTCGGAAAACTGCAAACAATAATTACAGTGAAGAATCAAAATATTTCAAAATTACACATACATATACTGCGAACCATGCATAGCAAGCAAAGAATATCTCAAAGTTATAAAACAGATTATTTTATTACGTTCCCGACTATTAAAACATTTCCAAGCCAATCGTCAGCATAAAACTATCAAATAAAATAAAATTACTAAATAAAGCAATCAAATGAAATTCTAAATTACTTTCTCTCGTTCAAACTATCAACGAAAAAATCCGGCGAGAGCCGAACGGAATTCCGACTCTGTACAGTTTTATTTACTTCCTCCGAATATCTGCCTCGCGAAAGGATCCATTAATAACAAACGACCGTGCAACGAAACGAACGCGAGGTCGCGGCGCATTAAAGATTCGCGGAACATATAACGTCGGGTATCCGAGGCAGACTGGCGGACGATCTTCTTTACGACGTCGAATGAGTTCCATATTAACGCGGTGTTTGGACTAGATAAAAGACCGTCTGGGGAGAGTGGGGGGTGGGGAGGGGGGGTCTCGGTGCCGCGCGCAGCCTGAAATTTAACGCCGCACTCGGTTACGCCGCACGAAAAAGCTTGGCGCGGAGTTAAGGGGGTTTGATGGTCACCCGGGAGTACCCCCATTAAATTCCAACGGTCCAGGATTTTATGCGTCCGAGGCGTCGTCGTAGGGATTACCGCGGAAATTTTCGCGGCAGGATACGGCGATGAGTTAATAGAATCGCCGCGCCGCGAACGACCACAGTTCGGGTCGTTAACACCGCTAACGTCGTGTCCGGGCCGGGTCTAGTGCCACGCGGCGGGTTTATGCAATCGTTGCAACGCCGCGCGAACGTGCGCACCTTCCGGCGCCCTGAAATTGGCCGGGTTCTTGCCTCCTCGCGCTCTCCCCTCCCCACCCGCGCCCACCGTGCCCCCCGTGCCCGGAATCCGAAAGCAATTCGCTTTGATGAGGTTGCGCTGTCTCGGTCTCCCCGCAGCAGTCCTTTGAAGATTATTAGTTAATTGTTAGAGAATAGGAAACGATCGGCCATAATTCCCCGTAATTGCGAGCACATTACGCCGCGTAATGCATAGCTCCGGACCACCGATGTAATTACAGGGAGAGTGTCGGGCCGGATGATTCTCAGAAAGCTTCATTGGTTAACCGATTGCTCTTGTTTTTCCCTTCTTCGCGCTGCCGGGGCGCCCATGGCCACGCCTGTTTGATTATGGCCATGGTAAATACGTGTATGGAAACCAGAATGGAACCAGCGGAACCCGCGAGCGCGCGAGCGCGCGCGATGCAATTGCAAAGTGTCCGGGAAAACTTCGGAATTTGCATACGCGACGAGAGGCCTCGACGAACGCCTGGACTCGTGGCTGATTTTTATGCGTTGCGACGGTTCGACCGTTTCGAACGGGGATAGCCTAATTTGCAACTGTACGCGAACGTAAACAAACACGCGTCTTGGGAACTAAACGTTTTAACGCCGCCGATGACGATTAGCTGAGAACTCTCCTTGGAATCGAATTTAGACGGAAAATATACCGACGGTGAAAAAGTGCTCGCTGAAACATCGATTTTTAATACAAACCTCCTCGCGATCGCGCGTGTAAATACGAAGACGGTCGATAACCGGTTCGCATTAGTATTCGAATAATTTTACAAACTCTATTCGACTAAACTGGCTAGAAACAAGTTACGACGAATAATGAATAGGCATTGTTGTCCGACCGAAAGAAATTCGTCGATCCACTCGGATAAATATTTATCCGTTTCGAGTAGCGCGCGATTCGGGGGTCGCGATCGATTTCACACGTCCGACGCGCTGTTCATTATCCAATCTCCGCCATGCTAATGTCACGAAGCACGTCGCGACCCGCTGATCTTCGTCGGCGGTCTGCTCGAGGGGCTGGGATCCGAGGGGCGCGCGCGGGGGGAGACACACGCATCGGTCCAGTTTTCGAGTGTTTTCCTAGATTAAATCAAGCGGAGGCGAAATCGAGGGCGAAATTTACAAGTTGTACACGGTCTGGCAAGCCCCTTTAACGTAAGGGGTGTGTGCTCGCAACGCGGGGTCCGCTCCGTCCGTAGAAAGATAAAAAGGGGGATAAGAGGGCTCTCGTGAAAGGGACGGAGGCGGCCGGGAGAGCCGAGGGTCCATTAGTCTTGCGTATCTCGTCACGCCAGAGATACCGATCGCGATCGATATCGGTCGTTTATTCGAGAATGAAAGCGTCGACTCGCTCGCAGAGCCAAAGGGATTGCGACTCGAGGGTCGTCGATGGGATTCCACGCCATTCTCGGTTCGGTTCACAATTTTTTAAGTAAGGGATTCCGCGGGGACGAATTGTGCCGATTTATATTTCAAATGAATCGCGCGCGCGCGCGCTCGCGCTCGCTACTAAAAGCGGGGACCCGATGGACCTACCTTTGCGAAAGTATTGGATCGGTTGGGACCTTCGTCCCGATAAATTGCAAGCTAACGAAATACAAGTGAGTAAACTTTTCAAGCTTTTCCGTGCGCTATGTGACGCGGAACCGGTACCAAAACCATCAAAAAGAAATTTAAATAAACGCATTTGCAATTTATACGTATAGCGACGTTGTACGAGAATATATCCAATCGAATAATATTTATTATAATCGCTAAATGTTATCTAATCGCTTGAAAACTACATTGTCAAGAATAGCTGCAAATATAGCAAAAAGGAATCAGCAAATTTTAGCAAATATAAACTTTTAATTATTTTTATAGCAAAGTATGCTTGCAACAAGATATCCATCCAATCCTTCAGCAGGAAAGAATTTTTATGATTTTAAAAGAACGTTAAAATCGGCCAGGCAGGTTTAGCGTTAAAATGATGTAGCCTTTTTTTTTATCGGAAGTTTCGATTTTTGCCACGCAACGCCGAGGGATCAGCCGACGAACGACCTAGCACCGAAAACATTTCACCAAAGTATATTTGTTTAGACAAGACATTCAATTTTCGCAAGTACATGCGAACAGTTCGGCAAGCACCGTGCGCAAACTGTTTCTCGGTGAGCACACACCTTTCCGCCGGAGTGTTCTCACCTACTTAGCGAATGAACCACTACCAGCCGATGAATTGTTAACACGGTCCCTTCTATCCGGCGAAGTTTTATCTGGCCGGCCGGCGCATATTCCAACCTTGCGTCTATCAATTTTTTACGAGCTCCAATAACGTTCGCAATCTTTCCACTCGAAGCTTTAGCGTTCTTTAAAAGGGGGGAGTCCTTGACGATTTTAAACGACGAATTAAAAGACAGAGAAATTGAAGTACTGCGCGACGTGCTCGCCGATTTTACCTGGTTCGCGTTTAACATTGTTTAAAGTTTTAATAGAATGTAAAAGTGGTGACTTCTTTAGATTTCTAAATTTAAATATCTCGTTCAATTTTGTAATCTGATCTTTGTTATATTTATATATTTGTTTACATTTTATATTGCTATTTATTATTTTTTTTTTTTATATTTTCGATTCGTTTAACCCTTTCGTCCGCGAAAACAATCTGGTTCTACGTGGTACTGCGCTGAAAATTAGCTCATGATTAGTCCTTCTTTATTTTCCTAAGTGTTAAATAAAAACTGTCATTGATAAGACAATGTTTTTTTAAAAAATTGGTACTTGTAGCTTTAATATTAAGAGATATAAAATATAAAATTCTGTTATTTATACCCGTCATCTTATGGACGCCGGATTTATCCGGCACTTGATTTCCTTTTGTTTTTCACTGTTATTTTATTGTATCTATATAAATACAAACATGTAAGCGTGTGCTTTATAAAGTGGTGCATAATTTAATGGTATACCGACTAAGATTATAGGAAAAGACAAGATTGACTACTCATTTGAATCGAACTCGCGATACATTCATATCTCCGCGGTTTCGATAATCGCAAGACTCTTTCGAAACAACTATCATAAAAGGGACAACTGACCCACGATCTCTGCACTTGATGATAGAAGACCATAGTCTGTTTTTGACGACGAAGACACCCAAGAAGTATGTGGTCGGGATAGCTGTTCGCTTCCGGCGGGCCCGCACTCGAAAACACATGGGTTACGGTAGCGGAGCGGACAGCTGTTACGAGCGACGATGTATCTCAGGGCAGCTCGTTCGAAAAACAGGCCGCAGTTGTTTAACAACGGCGTTTAGTGGAAATTGGATCGTTTCTTTCCCCTTCGGTGGGTGTCGATCAACGACCGTCTGCCGTGTTTATCATCGCCGATATACCGAACATCCTCGGTAGCATAAATCTCGAGCGGGTATGTGTGTGTGTGCGATCGAGGCGGGCGGAATTTCGATCACCGGCGGACACACGAGGACGCGGCATAAAATCCTGACGCGGGCGCGTAAAGCTCCGGTTTCAATTTGAAAATGCAAACGAGAGGGAAATAGGGAGCGCTCCAGATTCGGCGAGTTTAACGGTTGAACGACGTTTATTGCCCGCGCCCGCGCCCGCGCCCGCGCGCGCGCGGCTTTATCATTCCGTCCGAATCGAGCCGGGCCGTGGTCGGGCCGGGCCTGTTCGAGACACGCTCGCATTAAACGTGTCGACCGCGGGTAACGTTTCCAGCCTCGCGATAATTAAGATCCAGACCTTCGCTCCGCAAGGGTCCCCGGGGCGAAGTCTATTAATTAAAGGCTAATTACTTCGTCGAGCCACGAAGCGAGAGCGAGAGAGAGAGAGAGAGAGAGACGATCCGCGCCCGGCCAACTGTACCCCGTGGTTACTTCCTTGTACCGCTTCTTGTCCGCTGCCGCGCCCCTCTTCTTTTCTCGTGATTCCTGGCCGGTTGAAATCACGCTGGACAACGCCGGCAATTAAATACAGGCTGGAGGAGAATTTGCCGTTCGCGGTGAGCGGTGATTTGATGGATCAAAAGAGTGCGCGAAAGTAAATAGGGGACGGGAAATATTTCATTAACGTTTGTTACAACCTGTTAGTTCTTCAGAGATTTTATATCGTTGGACGATTATTTACCGTTGGTGGTAATCGTCGACTGGCAATACCTGGACTACAATATCCGGCAATTTTGAAAAAGAAATAACTTCTTTGTAATTGCGACGAATAATTTTTTTTTTTAAATTTTCGTTCTAGGCTCCGATGAAACAGTTCAGAGAACGTCATTTGTTAATTCTTTATTGTCTCTACCAATTGCAATTTTTTTTTACCATTGTCCGGTAAAGTAATCCTTATGATATCATTCGAAAAAATTTGGATCATCTGACTGAATTATAAAATGGTTATTATTGATGATCATGATGGTATTATGATTCCGAAATTCCATGAAAATTAAATGGTCTTTCATTCGATTTTAATAAAAGTGCTCATCAAAGTTATATGATATCAATTACTTTTTCAACATTCATATGTTTTATGACTATCTTAATGAAATTTCAATTGATCGTAGCGTAAAAATTAAGTTCTAAAAAATTCAATTTTAAATAACTCTGTCATCTACATTCGTGCGACGCGACAAAATGCCGATAGCGTAATTAGATACATTTCTTCGCTACTACAATTCTGATATAGATTATTAATAATATAAACAGTGCAAATTATCTTAATAATACATTCATTATACATTTAAAAAAAAACTGCGTCGATGCTAAGAATTCAAATTTCCAAGTTATCACGTGCACATGACAACGGCTCCCATTGTTAACAAGTTACTGAATACTGTCAACGTTTAGCGATAATAACACGGCGTTGTTCGCAAATAAATTACGATCTACAGCAGGCGATATTGAAAGTATTTTTGTATCTCCTGAAATTATTTTTACGTCTTGAAAATTACCGAGGACATCGGCTGGTATAATACGCTTCAGTGTTATTATAGGATCCCGATTCATGCGATTATTAACCCTTTGACTACTGTTGGCGCCTATTGGCGTCCGACACACGTTGGCTTCCCGGCACTCTAGGCGCCAATAGGCGTCAAGATCAAATTTCGCCCCCGTTCATTATTAAACTTGATCAATTATATATCGCGTAATATTTATGTTACATATTGCAAAAAAGCTTAAAATTATTATTCCCTTCAAGTAATATTGGTTTAATGTAATAGAATTCGATATTTTGAATATTTTAATATACTTCCTCAGAAAATGCATGTCTAACGAAAAACTACGGCCTTGCCAAAATCTGCCGTAGTCAAAGGGTTAATTAGCCGTCGTTCATTAGACAATATTCTCGCGATTCTCCTTTTGCGATTTCCCCCCCGCGGTCGCCAATGGAAGCGCTCCTCCCTCGACTCCCGTTTTATTTGCTCCCCTCCCGGTTTCGTTTCACTCGGTCGGGGCAGAGTACGTAACGTCGATTTTTGATAATATCGGGATAAACAGCTTCGCGAAACTCGCTCGTAACTGTTTACGATACATGGGTTTTATTAGCCGGCAGTCGTGTACCCCGTTAAACGGCGGCGGCGCACGGTCGTACGCGAGAACGAGCAAAAGCGCGTGTTTTATTTGCGCGTAATAAATAGACTGAGGAGTTTATACGTTCGCGATACGATTATGTAAAACATGAGTTTTAGCGATTATATTCGATCGCGGGCGCGGCGCCGCTCCGGAGAGCCGTCCGGTTATTAAATAACCTTATTAGAAGTAGACTCGGTTTTAATGCGACCCGCTTCTATCGCACTTCGCGCTCGCTTCGTTTCTTTAATTCCGTAATTGCTGCGTATTTTTTTTTTTTTTTTTCGTTCCCGTTATCGGAGTCCAAAGTGTGCAATAAATCGTATCGCTCGTTTTGCGGCTATTTTGCCGCGTGCTCAAACGAAAGTCGTTCTCTTTTGTTCTCGAATAGTGGTAATAGATCTGCTTGAGTTATCCATGCGTCCAGATGTTTTAATTTAATGCTTTATAGTTCATTGAAACATCGAAGTCGCGTCTTGATTTCGCAACGTCTTTTTCAATGGTCACAATGTGATGAAATGACATTGTCTTCTTTTTTTACGATTATGACAGCTGTGCAGTGCAATTTCTTGATCTCACTTGACACAGTAGAGTAAATTCATTTTACTTAAAAATTGTGAATTCGCTTAGTTACAAAAATCGTGGTAAAACTACAGATATAAATGATATACATATATCGTTTATTGTTTGACATAACGATATCAATCCTTTTTTGATATATATAAACCTGTAATAATATAAATAGTAGCAATCCTGCTTTTCTTTCATTTTATGATATAAATAAATATCAAGAAATTACGGACGGATTACAAATAAAAGGTTCACAATAAATCTACACAAACCTACCTTTTAAATCGCTGCGCTTAAACCACGTTTCAAATAAACGGTCGATAAACCGAAGTAGTTTTCAGCCGGCATTCCGTACTGGCAACCGCGCGCGAACCGAATTTGCCATAAACACGAAATTAAAAAACTCATCGAGAATTTAAGCGTCGCGGAATCCGCGCGCGACACAAAGCAACGGACAGAAGCGTCGCGTTCACCGGCCGCGTTCCCGTTGTTATCGAATCAAACGGCGCCATAATTTTCGCCAACGCTGCCGTCCCAGCGGGTGGGTCCATTTTTCTGGGAAAACGGGGGACCTCGAATTTGTCGCCCCCGAGGAACATCCTTCTCGCCCGTTTCGAAGCGACGTTACAACTCAATGCCCGGCGCGCAACCTTCGCGTTTTACGCTCCCGGCGGCGGCGAGGATAAAGGAAAAATGGCACTGCTTCTGCGGCGACCGCGTTGATATATTAAAACACGGCTTTACGATCGACGAGCAATAAAGACCGTTTTCACGACAGTCGTTGTTCCAGCACGAGGAACGACGGTGGCGACTGTACCCCGTGTGCCCGGGCGCTCGTTAAAATCGCGGCGCTGCCATTTTTTCACGGCTCACGGCGAGCCGCGCATTTTTTCCTAGCCGGTCCTCTCGCTCGAAGTCAGAGTTGCATCGTTCGAAGTCCCGTGGCGCGTCGTTACCGTTCGACTCCGCGCCTTTCTTTCCCGCCGTTCCCGACGGCCCTTTTCCTTTCAACCGCGTTCATTGGTGGTGACGTTTCTTCCGCTCGTCGAAAGTCACGGATGACTCACGGACACCGGTCGATGAGTCACGAGTTAGAGGGGGTTTGAGGAGAAGCCGTGCTGTCGACTCGGGTTCGTGAAACCGGAGAATCCGATGCTTTTCCACTTAGCACCGGCCGGCGACGCGCTCGTTATCGATAACGGAGCTTCTCGACGTTATTAACAATTTTTCCAACGCTCTCGAGTACTCCTCTATCTATCAGATTGTAATTGCCCGGCGATTATCTGATCGGATACCGGCGGCGAGCGTCGACGCCGGATCGTTCGAACGTCTCGTTTTTAGAGAACCGTGCGCGCCGAGGGATACTAATTGATTCCGCAGAAGTATAGAGTGTACGGTATTCCGCGATGCTTATCTATTTTCTTTATTACGCGCCGACGACTTTGTTTTCGTGGAAATTACGGCTCGACGCCGATGACGGTGATCGAATGATGAGTCAGGGAACATGATAGCGAAGTGGATGCTCCTCGCGAACGCTACCTCCGTTCGGCTGTATTACGCTTTGCTGGCAGAGTTGGACGTCGTTCAACTAAATGTCCATATAAAAAATTATTTAAATAAAGAATTAGTTATGCGAAGGGAGGAGAGTTCTTCAATAATAATAATAAATGAAAATTAATATCCATTACGTGATAATCGAGAAACTTATCGTTTTCACCTAAATTCGGATGAAAAATATTTTCTTTCGAAAAAAAAATTATTTCCAAGTGAAATATTAACATAATTTCGAATTTCTTGTTTATTACTTAAAATAAAACTTGCCCAACTCTGTTTATATCAACACTTCAAAGTATCAGCATTTCGTATTCTGGCATCTGCTCCTAGAAATTTCAAGTATCCCGTAAAAAGCACTGTTTACAACTCGCGAGGAGGCCTGCGGCGAAGTGCCCGGAGAGATTAATGACCCGATGACTCGTAAATTAAATGTCGACTACGAAAAGAATCCACTCGGAATGCTTCTGAAACGGTTGGCCGGCCGCTGAAAAGCGTTCTCGGGACACTTCAAAGACTGAAATATTTAGATCACCGGCAGCATCTTTTAGTACTCGTAACCTGAATCTTTGAAGGTAGCATACAGAGAGAGAGAGAGCCCGGCTTTGGGGGAGGCAGCTGGTCCTTTGCCGTTCTCTATAGACCTCAACAGTCTGAACTGTTTCGTGCACGGCGAATATTTCAAAGAGCCGCCGGAAGATTAGTCTCCGCAAGAGTAGAATCTGTGCGCTGCAGAAGATTTTCGAGGACCCGGAACGGTTTTCCAAGGAAATGCAATTTTCAAGAGTGTCCTCTTCCGCACCGATCAATGTCCTCGTACATTTCAAGCTGCGGAGACGCCGTTCGGAGCCGATCGATCAACAAATCGTACGATTCGGATATTAAAGAATCTTCGGGGACACGTTTTAAGATGCTTCTTTCTGTACGTGTTCCAATACGATTTTTCTAAGTCTAATCGAATTCCTTCATTTTATCGATGATGGTGAAAGCTATGCTATATTAGAAAATAACGATTAGACCGAAATGTCAATAAATAATGATTAAACTGAAATGTCAATAAATAACGATTAAACTAAATATTAATAAATAGCGATTAAACTAAAATGTTAATAAATAGCGATTAAACTAAATATTAATAAATAGCGATTAAACTAAAATATTAATAAATAGCGATTAAACTAAAATATTAATAAACAACGATTAAACTAAAATATTAATTAATAACGATTATACTAAAATATTAATAAATAACGATTATACTAAAATATTAATAAATAACGATTATACTAAAATATTAATAAAAAACGATTAAACTAAAGTATTAATAAACATCGATTAAACTAAAATATTAATAAATAACGATTATACTAAAATATTAATAAACAACGATTAAACTAAAATGTCAATAAATAACGATTGAACTAAAATATTAATAATCCATTTCCTTACGATTAAAACTATTCAAGCAATACCAAACTTTCTACTTACTCCCATTTTTCGTAATCGACAAAAGCAATATTTATTCTGTATAAAAATCCGATTAATTTTCGAAGGAACTTGGCATCGAAATCGAAAAGATCTGGTGGACCTCGAAATGTTCTGGTTCGATTTAATCACCGGCTCGGAGAAAATTCTCTTAACCGTCTTATTTACTAGTCGTGTGTTCTGATGTTCGTTCATTTTTTTACGCCAGCCCTCCTCCCATTACTGTAATCATTCGCAGTATTTTCGTCCGTAATGTTGCACGCATAAGAAATCTAAGTGGCCGTGCAAGCGAACGAATCTGCATTTATTAAGCAAAACCGAGGTCCCGAGAGCAGATGTTTGCGAGATTCTGCCTCCCGTAGGTGAAAATTCAGTTCACCCGCGAGGGAGGTTCGTGATCGGTGTTGGTGTCTCGGGAAAGATATGAGAATCTCTGGCCGGTAGGTGAATTAGTTAAAGCATACCCGGGACAGGATCTTGTACACACGATGTAGAAACGATGTTACGAGAAACCGGTCTTGGACCGTCGCGTACACGCACGATTCACACGCGCGCCGCACCACCATCACACCATCACACCATCACACCATCGCACCGTCACCGTCGAGATCCTCCTCCTCGGCCGCGCGGCCCGCAAAAGGGGTAGGGGGCAGACCGATCCCCGGGTTCGTTTTTCTCATTTTCTCCGGGCGTTTATCCTCCTTCCTGGCGGAGATCTCACATTACGGCTCAATTTGGCCCGGTTTTCGTAATCTCGCTCGATCGATGTAATCTCGGCTCTACCGGCAGCCGTGTACAGACCCTAAAGACCCTCTTCGAAGGGTTCTTTTAGGCGTTATTACGAATTCGAGCCAGCATCTCGGTTTAGGTAACTCGATAATTCGATTAGCCCTTGGGAGTCTTTCTGCTCGGCTTAACCGACTACACGGGGGTATCTCTGGCTTCTATCTCTCCACGTTCTTCCTCGGCTACCCAACGAATGCCTCTCTTCGAGGAATTTCGGGCGTCGTCGAGTCATCGTTTCGCGAACGAAACGATCGTGATCGGTCGCGCGTTGCGCCGTACCTTTGCACTACTTGCACGGGGCGACCAATTATCTTGACGATACTGGAAAATCAGCCAAACAGAAGTTGACTGGTCGATATTTAAAAAATATATTAACTTTAAAATACAATCTATATTCTCGGTACAACAATCGATGCGACTCCTTATTTTTTACGGAAAAATCCTAAGCTATTTATTGCCGAAGATCATTTGCTTTAGAATTATATTGCAATTGTATTTGAACACTTAGCCAAGCTTTGTTTTCAATGAAGTCGTTATGATTAAAAGGACAAATTTTCGCGCTAATCAACGTTGATATCTTAATTTTATTATAATTTCCACGACGTACGAATATTGAACAAAGTCCTCTTAACTAAGATTTTATTTTGAGTCGCCTATAATCCGACGATATCGCTTGTGCCGAAAAATAGAAGGATTAGTGCTAAGTACTATGGTAATAAATATACTAAACATATCTTTTAAACCTGAGATCTTCTACAATAAATGTCTTGATACTTGCATATACTAAATAACAAGCTGATGCAGCTTGGCTCGATGCGATTGGCTCAGCAGAAAGTATGCGATTCCATTTAAGAAAATGCAATCGACCTTCTTTACGCGTCGACTTTGAAAAATTTTACTAATCCTAGATCACGCGCTCTGCGAGACCATATAATTTTTCTTTGTATTTCTATATCCGCCTGGATCGATATAAATGGATCAGCCAGTATAATAGCCGGCGTTAATACGAGCCCCGGTGTTTGATTATCCGCGGTGAATCGATCGGTCGGGATCCTCGAGTATCGCCGGCAGAGCGCGCGTATCGAGCGGTCAGGTGCAATCGAGTCGCGCGTTGCATAATAAGTTGCACCTGAGAGTACACGCGAGTAAGTTTAACCGTTCTCTCGCGCCCCCTCTCCTCCTCCCCTCCGGTATCGTCCCGGCCGCCCCCGGGCCGTTGCCGATGAAATTTATTTATCCTCCCGGCCCGTGGCACAAATTCGGTTTATCTCGATCGCCCCCGATCTGGTTCCCGGGGCTCTCTTTGTATTCGTCGGCCGCGCGAGAGATCGATGTCCCTCGGTAAATTCAATTACGGCCGGTCTCCGACGGCCGAGAGCAAGACGCAAATTTAAAAAGAAAACGATACGATCTGACGCCGGTGTTCCAGTTTCTTTTTCTTCGCGAGTGCGTGCGTGCGCGCGTTCTCGCGAGCTGTGCGCGGGCCGCGTTTATAATCGCGCCGCCAGATTTACTGGAGTGGAACCACCCTTATCTGTACGGCTAAGTGTCGGTAATAGACTACAATGAATATTCCCGGCAGCTGTTCTCGCCGGTTACAAAACAATTTTCTGTAACCCACGCGCGTTCTGTTGCTTTTGAAATATTATTGTATTCGCTGCTGTGGATAAACGAGGCTCTACTTACCAGCGGAACAGCTGGATTTGCACCATCGCTCAGGTGTTATCTAATTTACAAATAGACAATCAGTACTATTGACAATACTGTAACTAGTTGCTTTTATCACATATACTTAATAAAAATTAAAATTACTTGCTATGAATTTTTGTGATCTGAAAATATTACAACACTATTTTCGAATTCGTTATCTATTTATTATTTGTACTTTTTCTACACTTTCTGTCATAAATAATCCATATAATAATAATTATTAATACTATTAGTAATACTGTAAGTATTTTTATTTTTTAAGTCTTACAGTAGTTAAACCAGCATGCTGGTCAAAATTAAGTTACTGTCCTTTAATTGTACATATTAGAGTAAGCTGTCTGATACGAGGTTGCCTATAAAAATAAGTAATGCGGCCTAGAATTTAAGAATGAATAAAGAAGCCTGCAAATATTTTCATTATCCTCGCAAGAGGAGTAATCGAATGAATGCAAATCCGAAAGGTATTCGAACTCAATTACCTCGAGAGCAGTCTCGTATGAAAAAATTTCGCGGTACATTTTCGTCGGACGTTTTCGCATGAAAACAGCCGGTGTTGCAGCTCACGGCACATTTTTCAATGCAACCTGTATACAGGGTGTCGCCAATCGAAAGTACCAAAATTTGCCAAAATGTTCGCGAGATCGGAAGATAGTAAAAGGGTTTTATTTATTCTAGTACTTGGTATTAATATTTACTATAGTACTTAGTATTTATTCTAGTACTTGGTATTAACATATACTATAGCACTTAGTATTAGTATTTATTCTAGAACTTAGTACTAGTATTTTTTTTTAGTACTCAGTACTAGTATTTACTACAGTACTTAGTACTAGTATTTTTTTTAGTACTCAGTACTAGTATTCACTACAGTGCTTAGCACTAGTATTTACTATATTACTTACTACAGTACTACATCAATAAAAAAATACTAAGCATATATATTATTACACTTTCAAAATATATTTCCAAAATTAAAGTATCTGATCCATTCTACTATCCTCTCAAATCTCGGAAGGAAAGACGAATCGTGCCACGGCGTATAAAACGTATCTTGCACAGACCGAACCGCTGGAACACGTTGTCCGAGCGGTGCGGTTTCGACGCGGGACACCCTGTAAATAGCAACGCTCGACAAGGCATGTTGCTCACGTATCCGCGAGACAACACCGGCTTTTACTCGGCGCGCGAGTATTGCGCAAGCATCGCGTTAACGTTTATAACCGCGGCACGCTTCTTTATATTTCCGCCGGTTTATATCTCTCACGTCTAATATATCGTTCCTCTGTTTTTCTTTTTCATGTTCGCAGTATTACGAGATGTCCTACGGGCTGAACGTGGAAATGCATAAACAGG
Source organism: Augochlora pura (assembly GCF_028453695.1). NCBI lineage: Eukaryota > Metazoa > Arthropoda > Insecta > Hymenoptera > Halictidae > Augochlora > Augochlora pura. The sequence goes on along the minus strand of NC_135773.1, from coordinate 5,035,062 downwards.
TAAGCCCCCGTTGTTAATTTGAATTTCAAATGAATATCATCGAAGCGCGGCGATAGAAGCCGCTCTGCTCTCGGCGCTCTCTCGTATGAATACCGTCAGCGCGGCCGCGCGTGTCCGTGTGTGTGCGCGAGCGAGCGATTTTACGAGCGCATGCACAGAGGCGGAGCGAGCGCGCTCGCTCGCTCGCTCGCTCGTGTGTGTGTGCGTGCGTGCGTGCGCGTACGCGGCCGGTGTGCACGAACGTGCAACGGTAGCACGAGCACACATCGGTATAGCAATTACTTCGTTGACTTAACGCGCGATAGCACGACGTGTCCGGTGAAATTTATGTTTTCATTCATGACGCGGCTGCGCGCGAGCAATATCCGTGCGGCGACTTACTAATCGCTCGGAAGACCGGCCGCCGGACGGCGGCGGCGACGGCGGCGGGTTTCTCGCGCCGGTTTTCGACCCTTAATTCGAAATTAAAGGGGCGAGCGCGGATTAGGGAGACAATTCCCGTCAGGAGGGGAGGGGTGGACCGGCCGGCTATTGAATAAATATGTAAACAAGGTAATAACATGCAAATCGGCCGCGGGGGGACCACGGGGCTACCGGGGGGGCCGCTTCTTTCGTCGACTTTCCAATGAAGAAAAAGTGCGGGCCGCGTCGCGCGGCGCCGTTCTATTGCGAATTATTGAGCGTATATCACGGGCCCGGTATTCAACGGGAGGGGAGATCGTGATCTATTGGACGAGCGTTCCTTGAATTGGAAAAAGCTCCGGCGGGCGCGAGCGAGGAATTCGAAGCGGGAGCCGGGGATTTTAAGATATTATTCGGCTGTTCGGGAATAAATTGCGGATTTGGATCGTCGCTGTATGCCGAGTTGGTAGTTTCGTTTGAAATTAATTTATGTTGCTCTACAATTTTTCGGAGATCTTGCGCGATTTATTTTATAGAGCTCAAATCACGACATTTAGAGCGAGTCGCGGCTTTTCCTTCGCTGTATAATAATTCGCGGTGGTCTTTTTTTGTTGCACTTTTAAAAGCAGCATTTACCGTCTTCGTATCGAAATATTGCAGCAATTAGCTTTTGTGATTATGTTAATTTATGAGTCAAATTAATTGTTTCATAATTATGATTATAAGTTGAATTAAACACTAATCGATAGAACGATTTTTATTCTTTTAAATAATATATTTTTCGAGAAATTTTAATGAAAAATGTCTGGTACAAATATAGTACATTAAGCTTTAGCAATCTATTTTAAGACATTCTATAATATTTGCTAGTAATAAATTTCTGATCGAACAAAATTCAACCACTGTTCAGACTAGAATAAATTTTTAGAAAACAAAGCTTGAAAGTCGCTAAATACATATTACAAGAAACAATAATGTTACTTCGTTTGATAAGGAAACGAAGAAGAACGGTGGTTATTAATTTCGAAATTTTGCAGAGGTATAAAGTACCTTCAGCGTTTTCTGCTTCTTGCGTTAATTTTGGCATGCTCGTAATAATAAAAGCATTGTGTTCACCGGCGAGGGAAGTTCCGCGGAATAGTATCGTTTTACACTCTTACGCCAATTAGAAGTTGAGGCTCTTTTCGCTGTTGCAACGTAAAGGTAAAGTTCGTTTCAGGTCAGAGTATTTTAGCCGTGCCGTAGGAACTGCCGCTTGAAAAAGATGATAAGACACGTTAACAAGTGTAAGTTGAGAAAGCCGTAAAATAGTTTAGCAAAGCAAAATTTGAAATTAACTCTCCTCGGGCTAGATGAAGCCTAATTTTATTTTATCGTGTCCAAAAGGTGCTACGTGAAAAATACAAAATGTATACGAATTAGTTTATTTTATCAAAATAGACAATACACTGAAACCTAATTTTGACAAAGATAAAATACAAAACCTATTGCGATTTACTAAAAGAAAAAATCGAAATCCTGAAAATGATGTTGTAAAGATATGCCTTCTCATAGCTAACAACCATGCAGCTGGCGATGTAAAACCATTAAACCTCTGCGGTTGTATACCTACTCTCGACCACAAAAGCTATTTATGTTTCTTTATTTTTTTCATAAAATTAAAACATATTGTTTCGCGATATATCTAAACTGTAAAAAAGAATTAATAAATATCGAATCTCCTACTTAGTCTCGCATATTATATCTCACTGTTCGTTCAACGAAAATTAATTCCGACCGGCACAACACACACGTACAAACCGCAAAGGGATACTTAAAACAAAAGGAACTAATTTCGCGACGATCCAATCGCGAACGCGTCGGAATCGGAATCTAAAGTCCCCGCCGTGATTGCTCTATTTCTTCGCCGCCTCGCTTTGATGCGCTGTACGTATTCCCGGGGATTTGTTGCGAGCGCCGAAAGAAAAATGGCGCGACGCCGCCTGTATATTCTTGGTAATGCTTTCCCCTTAATGGCCTGGACGATCTGTTTGCCGAGTAAACAGGCAGAAATAGAATCGGAAGGAGCGCGTCTGATACCGTGAATTAACCCGGGGAACTTGGAAGGAAGGAAAGGAAAGGAAAGGAAGGAAGGAAGGAAGGCCTTTTTCCAAGGCGACAGAATTCCCGCATCGAGGAACGTTTTTCCGATATTAATAAAGACAAAGATCCGCGCGCAGCCGATTTCCATCGCAAAGATCCTTCGGGACGTGTTTTTCTACCGGGCTCCATCCATATTCATCGCGTCGATCGGCCGATTTGAATTTCTCGTTTTCTCGTCGCGCAGTCGTGATCGCCATTGTAAATACCGATTTTTCCCTTCTGTCACGTCCTTCGTCGCTCCCTCGTCTTTCCTCGAACGCGACCGATGGAAAAGAGATGAAGAAAGCGAGTCGGAGAGTGCGAGAGAGAGAGAGAGAGAGAGAGAGGGGGAAGGAAGGGAGAAAAACTGCGGTATAATTTGTTGGCGGCGAGACAGGACCAAAAGCGGAACGAAGGCTCGGGCCAGAAGAGAAACGTCGTATTTCATTTCGCGCTCGGTTTTACGACATTCCGGACATTAATGTCGTCAATTACCGTGCACGTCTTCGTCCGTTTTTACCGGACCGATTCATTTACGAGGGGGGTCCCCCCTCCTCCGATCATGAAAATTTATCGACTTGGCGGGCGAACAGCGAAACCGTCGCGGAACGCTTTATATCTTGCGCCGTCGTCGATCTTTTAACAGAAACTTTCTTACCGGGCAGGGGAAGGTGGAGGGCGGAGAGCGGAGCGTACGGTTCTTGCCGCGGCTCCGGGAATAGACAGTTCCGTCAGATATGGCGAATAAAACGGGAAAGAGGTCTGACACGACGAGAATCTATCTGGTACAAACCCATCCCGGAATCTCGATCACGAATTCTCACGACCGACAGGATAAATAGCCCACTTTTTCCTTCTTCCTCTCGATTTCAACCGACCCATTTGTCTCTCTCTTTCTCCTCCCTCCTTCTCTCTATCTTTCTCCTCGCTCTCTTTCTCTCTTTATCTCTGTTTCTCTTTCCTTCCTTCTCTTACACCGTTTCCATCCTCCTCGCGCTTTTACGATCATTCTCTCCTTACCTCTTCGCCACTCTTCCGTAAGTCAGCTCCGAGCGTAGACGTGCCGGGAATAATGCTAGCGTTTATTGAATATTTTCCAGCCGGCCCCGTTATTTCCTTCTCTCCCCATCCTCGCTTCCTTCCTCCGCCTTCTCTGTCTTCGCCGGCTTCTTCGCTCGCGCCGTTCCGTCCGGATGCGCCCCTCAAATCGTAAATCGGGCTTCGTGTCGGTGTCGGGACCGAGGGGGAGAGACCGCGTCTCTCTCTCTCTCCGGCGCACGGTAGGCCGTCGCGAACCCGTTTATCGCGTCCGGAATGAAATTTTTTGGTATTGCATACCGAAAATACTTTTGTATACGTTTATCGGCAACCCTTCGAGCATTTGAAATCGAATTTTAATTAATTGTATATTCGGGGATGTTAGGCTAAAGTGACAAAAGTCGGAAATTTAAGCAAAAATTTACATTCTAAGAATTTATGAAGGATATTAGTATTAATAGGTTTTAATTTAATTAATTTGAAGAATTTAGAGAATTTAAAGAATTTTAAGAATTTAAAAAATTTTAAAAATTAGAGGAATTTAAGAAAATTAAAGAATTTAAATATTTAGATGCCCGTCAAAGTTACACAAATTTTAGAAAACGCACAGGCTTGGTAACTTCTACAAATTTTAACCCTTTGCACTCGAAGCTATTTTAACTGTAAATATGAAATAATATTCCCGACTCATAGTACATTTCTATTCTATGCAATAAAGTGCACTTTTATGCGCATGAAATTGTTTTTTTGCGACTCGTAGCAACAGTTTCACTACTCAACAATTTTTCAGATCTAAACCTTATTGTTATAAAAATGATTTTGCAACGTAACAGAATAATTTTAGTGGTTCCCCAGAGTCACCATTCGAGTGCAAAGGTTTTATACAGAAAATTTCCAAAACAAGATCTATATTTTTAATAAATTTCTAAATACACACACTTCACGATCAATATATATTTTTAACTTGATAATATTATAGCCATCGCCGAGGCGAATTCAATGAGCCGCTATATTGTGATCTCAGCGTGGTAATAACGTTAAAATAATTTCGGACACCGATAAACGGGTTTGCGGGCCCACCGTGCGGCGTTCCGTGCCTCGCGACGGACACGGCGAGGCAGCAGAAGGGAACGGCCGGGGACGATTCATAAATTAGCCGGCGGGCCGAGGGCATCGAAAATGGAAGGAGCCCGAGAAGTTTTGTGCGGAGGAACACGCGGACACGCGGCCCCCGGGGAAAGACAGGAGGCGCGGCCCTCCCCGTTGGCCACCGCTCTCGGCCGCTTCTTTTTTCTCCCTGCCGACCGGTCTGCTCGCGTTACACGTTCAATAAATCCCCGGCTGATTTACGCCCGGAGCCCCGCGTATGCGTTATTTTATCGGGGGGGAGAGAGAATAGCGCCCCGGAGTCCTTCGCCTCGCCGTCGAAAGAGTAGTCGGTTCCCGAGGATCCCGGATCCCTGTCGCGTTCCGAGGATCGTTAGCCGGCTTATCACGCCGAACACTCGGTGTCCGACGGATTTCGAGGCGTATTCCACACCGTTACCGATTATCTGTCGCTGCTTCGACTGGCTCCTTCGGCAACATTTATTCCCACGAGACGTACAATGCACTGTAAAAAAAATATTTCACCGTGAAATTGGTGCAAGAATTTTACGGCAACTTTTTATAGATGTCTGATGATAGTCGAGACATGACGTTTTTATACACCCTCCTTATTGCCCGAACAGCTGCATTATTATCCCCTTGCAAATACGACTCCTTCCACGCTGCGTTGATTAGCACTTATTTGTCCTTAATAGGACCAGATAATATTTGTCTTTTGTATCACCTTTATTTCTTTTCGTTTCTCGACTTTAATAACAAAAGAATTCAATTTGATTTCGATTTAGAAGAAATTAATAATTTATTAATTTAGTAGATCTTGCGTGAAATCTTTATCACGAGTTTCATTTGTAATTATAGCGCAAGGGGTTAAGATGGAATTTTCTTCTTCAATTATTATATTGATGTAATTATGAATTCCCTGTTCAATTTAAATTGTTCGATTATTCGTCATTATCATATAAATATTATTTCCAGGTATACAAATTATACCGTCGAACAAGTAGAAAAATATAACAATGAATCGTAAAGAGAAGCACGGTTAAAGCTCAATGCATAATCAGCGGTAATATTTCAGTTAGAAATATTTTCGCTTCCTCGAAAATGAAGTTACGTATATCGTTTCAACTAAAATTAATCTTTCGCTCGCTCGTCGGGGGTTCACCGCGTTAAACAGTCGCGGCGTTAATTGTCGAGACGTTGGCACGTGATTAATGGGGACAAAGGCTGGCGGGGATAGGTCGACTGTCTCGCGGAAAGTCGGCTCCGCGGATAGGGAAGCAATCATCGCAGACGTTTTAACCAGGTTCCGAGGTTGTTCCGCGCGGGTCGGTGTTCCGGAGCGCGGTCGATTTTCGCGGGGCTGCTCGGCCTCGGCGATCCACCCTTCGTTTTAACGAGCGTGTATCCGTTGCCGCGCGCATCGATGCGAGACCAGTGATTCGAGACGACAATTATCGTGCAGGTATAACAGGAAAACGTAACAGGTCGGCTGCGGTTTGATGGATGATGATGATGACGGTAATTGTCGGGAATTACCCGACGTTAATTACATCCAAGCGAAATCGAGCGCGTTTACACCGCCATTCGCAGACACTTACCAGACTGACCGACCGACCGACCGCGTTAATACACGCCCGATAAATTCGATTCGAAATGTCCGCGCGCGCGTTTCCCGTCCCCGACATTTTGCACTGCCTGCGTGCCGCGGCGGCCGACGTCGCGCCCCCCTCCCTTCGACGACCCCGCCACCCCCGCCGCCACCGCCGCCGCCGCGCGTCATTCGATCTGTTACTCATCTCGCAGTCCACCCTCGTCGCCTCGTTTTCGCTGCCAATTTTTTGCACCCTCCCCGTCGTCGTCGTTGCCGTCGCTGTTGTTGTTGTTGTTGTTGGTTTTTTCCGTGCGGTTTTTTTCCCTCTGTGCTCTTTTTTTTTTTTATTTCCATGACGAACGACAACACGCCGGCTCGTCATAAACGCGCCACGATTAATCGCCCCGACGAAAATCGTCGAGGGTTGGGCGTTCGGGGGGAGGGAGGCGGTGAGGGGGGCGGCGCGCGGGCTGCCTGGCGGCTGGCTCCGCTTTTATAAACGCGATCAGGCACGAAATTGTGCCGCGGAAATACGATCGTGTAAACAGCTTCTGACACGTCCGCTATCGAAATTTTACAATGGACATCGGGACGCGCGCGAGCCTCGTAACTCGATCGCGCGTGGAAACGCGCGATTTCGTATCGGATGTCGCACCCCACCCCCCTTCCCCCCTCCCCTCACCAGTCGAACCGTTCCACCGCGATACCCCACGCGATCGTTCCATCGGGGATATCGTTCGCTCCGATAACGATTCTTATTATTTATGGAGAGAAAATATCGCTGCGCGCTAATGCATCACGATTGCCGGGCAATGTCTCGCGGCTCTATGGAATTATGCCGCCGCTGCTGCTGCTGCTGCTGCTGTTGTATGTTCCGTTTCTTGAATCCCCGTGCTCGGTAATTCTAGATCACTCGCTCCTTCAATGGAAGTGGAACAACGATGAGGTCACGAGATAGACCCATTGTAGGCTGCCACTGACTTGCACTTTGTTCAATTTCTGTTCGTGATTGTGCACCGCCTTTTCCGCGGAACCGAAGATGACGTTCGCCTTGTTCCTTACCAGACGCGTTTACGTGATTGCGACGCTATCTGGCTGTCTCGTAAGCTTTGCTATTAACCCTTTACACTTGGCGACTCCGGAGCGATGATGACATTTGTTGTGACATTTTGGAAAGAATCATTACGTTGTTATGTTTGTCTGTATTTGATAAATTGTGAAATAATAGAAATCTTCTATAAGCATCAAATAAAAATGATTATAATAATAGAAATACTATGGGTTGAAAAATTGTCTTCACTTTGGAAGTAAAATAGCCTTGAGTGCAAAAGGTTAACCGTGTCAGACTCTATTAGTCCATGCATTTATTCGAACACTTGAAAATGATCAAATTCGTTCTGTTACTTATAGTAATTGCTAGCCAGCGGGTTTTATAAATTCATAACGAAGCTAGGTAAATCAAATGCGAAATCATTGTTTAAAGAATTTATACCTATGAAATAATACAATTTCAAAAATCTATTTTTCCCAAACTCTTCGTCTTTGGAATAACTAAAAATCAACGATCAGTCTAGGTCGATAACCGAAAACAATTTTCATGCAATATTAACTTCTTTTTAGCCGAAAACATTTTAACTCTAAATCCAAAATAGTTCCTCCAACAACATCATTTCTTTTTTATATAATTTATTGTATTTTAAGGGTAATCGACTTTTGTGACTAACACCATATTAGCCTCTATTTTTAGCCCTATCAAATACGAACGAATGGACGATGCAAAAATGATTTTGAAATGCGATACAACAACTTTTAGTGTCTCCGAGTCATCGCTCGATTTCAAAGGGTTAAGCCTAGCCGCTCCGATTAGTCGAAAAATTCTAACCAGCGTGACAGGAGACCGGCGTAAATAATAATCCTCTGCGGAACAGTCGGTATAATTCGCGATACTATCGTTCTACGATCGCGCGTTTTTATTCGCAGCCAGCGAGCCGTATAGTAAATGTTTTCGGGCATTACTCTCGATTTTGCTAAAGCTATTACCGACGATTCCGCAGCTGCAATACGTGTCGAGCAGTCGGAAAATTCACGCATGAAAAGTACCGGCGGCCACCGAGAGTGATTCGATTTCGTTGTTTTGCGCTCGACTCGTTGCCTCCCTCTCCATCGGGCCGCGCGCCCCCGTTCGCCCCTCGCCCTCGCCCCCCCGCGCGCGCGCGGCCATCCCCCGGCCGCTGGCCCCCGCCGGGCTCGCGCGCCGTGTTCAACCCCGTATAGTCTGCTCATTATTCATTTATCGGTTTAACGAGTACATCCGCGAAAAAGCGTTGCAAAATACCCGGCAGGTCGGTCGATACCCGGCGCGACCACCCTCCAGTATTTCCTCTACTAATTTCCATCCCCCCCCCCCCCCCCCCCCCCCCCCGTTTCGATTGCTCGCGCGTCGCACTACGATTCCTCGTATCGCGATTTTTCACAATTCAATACCCGGCCACCGGCCGATCTCCTCTGCCCCGTTGAAAATTCATTTCGTTGATTAAATCGTAATCCGTCGGATAATAATATTTTACATTCGCATTACGAAAGAACGCTTCCGCAACGGTGGCTCCCGCTTCCGCCCCCCGTGCACGCGGCGCGAGCGAGACGGGGAGAGGGTGGGGGTAGCGCGCGCGAGGCCGAGGGAACACAAAGGTCCCCGGGCGCGGCGTGTCACTCTTTCCTGGGAGAGAAAGAAATACATAAAAAAAGGATGTCGCCCGTGGAATCTCGTCAGGTGCTTCATGAATAACCTCTCAAAACCGTCCGGCGGCGCGATTTCTTCCCTCCCCCCTGTGGCCCCGTCCCGCTCGCTCGCCCTATCTATCCCGCCTCTCTGCCGAGGGTAACCTAATACACGGTGGCACGGTCGTCGGGGTCCCCTCCGTGCTCTTTCTCTTTCCGCGCACGTCCGTCTGCGTGTACGTTGGTCATCGCTTTTTCCACTTTTTATTGTGTCTGCAGCGCCACTGGTTTGGTCGCCTGGGCCGCGGAGGCGGAGAAGCAGATGGAGATTGAGAGAGAGGGGACGGCGGTGGCGAGAGCGAGAGAGAGATAAAGAGAGAGGGAGAGGGAGAGAGAGAGACGGCACGCGGAGAAAGAGAGAAAAAATGGCGGGCTGTGGTCGGGGCGGTGGGAGCGAGGGGGGAACGAATAGTACGCCAGGGAAAACGTGGTGCACGTCGACGGGGACGTCGGCCGGGGAGGGTGAATCGGTGATGAGAGGAGGGTGGGAACGGCGAGGGGGCGGGGGGAGAGAGGGGGCGGGTTGCGAGGGCTGCTCGGGGGGGAAAAAACGAAGAGCAAAATTCGCTATCGGAAAAATCGAGCTCTACGTGCCGCCGCCGCCACTGCCGCCGCCGTCGACCTCTCCACGCACACATGTTGCCGACCCACCCCGTTGCACCCTCCCGTCCTCCTCTGCCCGTGCCGTCTTGCTCCCGCCGCGTGCTCGCGCGCCTTGCTCCTCTTCTAATCGTCGGCCGGTCCTCTCTCGTTCCTTCTTCCGTCCCTCTTCTTTCCGCCCACCGGGCCGCCTCGCCCGGCGCTGCATCCGTGTAACTTCGATCCCATGTATCTTCTTTCTCTGTTCGCCGGCCAGGACACAGTCCCGAACACGCGGAGACGTGTGCATTGTGTGGCTTGGCACGGCCACGGAGAACGAGTCGCAATATGTGCACGATAAAATATACACAGAAATGTCCTACCCGCTGCTACGTACGTCTACATCCTTTTTCTCCGTCCTCCCACCCCTCCTCTCCCCTCCCCTCCCCTCCGCTACCTCCCGCCTCATTCGTTTCGCTCGCGCGCACCTTCGCCCTCGATCGAGCCCCGGTGCGCGAGTATTATGGCGTACCTATACGGCGCGGCCTCCGCCGTCACGCCGCACCGCCTCTTTCAACACACGGGGACCTGCAATACCGATGGGGTTCCATGTACCCAATACACGTCCTCCATGCTCGCGATCTCTCAACACGATAAGTCCTTTCAACCGGCACCGGCTTCGACTTCTTCTCTCTCTCTCTTTCTCTGTTTCTCTCTCTCACATACATACACACGCACGCACACCGCCTCTCTGATCCTTTCTCCGTTTCACCCACCACCCCGCCGCTCCCCGCCTCGCCGCGACGCTCGCAGTTGTACCCTGTACCACCGCCCCGTGCTCGTCCTCTTTTTCCTCGCCGATAGGAAGGATGTTACTCGGAGACGACGCGACCGAGGAGGAAGGTTTTATCCGGAGCAACTTAGGTTTGCCTGGCTGGAAATACCGCACGAATTGAGCCGACTTTCTTTCTCTCCGCCTCCCCCTCCTGCCCCCCACCCCTCTCCCCCGGATGTTCTTTCTCTCCGGCATCGACCACCCTCCGCCTCCTCCTCTTCCTCCTCCTCCTCCTCCTCTTCTGGCATCCTTGAATAGGATGCCATAGCCAATTCTGTTTTCCAGTCGAACGAAAGAAGGAGCCTCTACCGTCCGCGGATCAGCGCGACGACTCCTTACCGCGGATGTATTACGGATTTTCTATACTTATTCCTGGCTCTTATCGGATCCTCTCGGTAATCAGATCGAGTGCCCTCGCCCGGCAGGAAGTCACGCCGGATGCTGTCGACCGGGACGGACAAATTTTCTGTCGATAAATCCGCGCGACTACTTTCGCGAATCGTCGTCGCCGGATCGCGCGCCGTGTTTCGTTTAATACGGCGAACATTGAAAACGTGGGAGCTTCCGGTCGACGTGATTTTAGTTTGGCGGGTGGGCTGGCGACATTTTCATGTATCAGGGGTCACGGCTTTGATGGCATGTTCGAAGTGATTCTGAAGATTCGGAGTTAGGTTGATTAGAACATGTTTATCGTTAAATAGGATTAATGGATACACGTTCACTGGAAATTGGGTATATGAGATACTTGGATGGACGAAAATTACACAAGTAATCTCATGGAACAGCTAGTTACTCCAATACCTATTAAAAGAATTTTAATGCAGAAAATGTTCCCGTTCGCGGACACGGAACTATGTTTAACAGATTAAATTAACTTCAGAATTAAACCAGTCAAAATGCCTGATTTCTGATTTTATTAATTCACAATTCCAGATACATATATTTTTGTAAATAATGTATACATGAAGTTCAATGCTGAGATACATATTATAATATAAATCGTTGACAGTTTATATAAATCTAATGTTGTCGTTGTTAGAAAATAATACATATTGTTCACGTTTAAAGCTCGTTATTTCTGAGCTTAAGTAATAATTAAACTAAATGCAAGCTATTAAAAAGATGAGAGGTAAATAATTTATCATTGTTCGTCTTTTTCTCATTGATCAATGTTTCCATCTATCATCATGAAATATTATGATGTTTATTATAGAAACAGTTTGGAAGCTTCGCATTATGTAAAGATCGAAGCTTAAATTCGGTATCCTCTGTGGCACTCGAAGGATTTTTAACTATAAATAAAAAGGATTGATAAAATTACAGTTAAAATATTCATATCTCTTTTAGCCAGTTCTTCTAATAAAACCTTAATTTTTGCAACTCGAATATCTCACGAGTTGCTTCGATATTTTTACTCCAGCCAGGTAACAGCAGGTCAATCAAATTCACCCCAATTTGTTCTCGAAGCATATATATCCTCGAATCACAGCTACGGCTGAACCGAACGCCGGCACGAGTGAATGATACCGCAGTTAGAGTTAAACCAGTGACATCTGATAGCTCATCCGAAGATCGTTAGCAGCAGTTCTTGTCGCAATTAGTTCGATACCATTAAACCCGGGTAGCGTCGCTCTCGTCAAAGGCCGCGCTTAAAGACGCCGGTTTTTCTGCTATTCCGCCGCGAGGTAAAAAGCTACGTGAACAGACTATAATTAGTAGTAGGAATAGCGGATCACGTTGAGTTTCCGCGACGGTAACCGTAGCCGAAGGGGTCGCGGCAATCGGTTAAGCGAAAATTACCGTCGACGACTTAACGCCGTAAACGGGGGCGTCGGGCGTCAGGCGTGTTACGCTGCGTCGGATAACCCTCGAGGTCATTAACACGTGAGCATCTTCGATCGCGGCGCGGATAGGCGCAGCACCCGGCAAACTCTCTCTCTCTCTCCCCGTCGCCGCCATGAATTTTTATCGGTCGCTGTTTCGCTTTTACATCGCTCTTAAGATTCCCGGAAGTTCGACGGTACCGACGGTCTCCGCCGGGACACACGAGTGCCGCTTAATTCTCGATCCCCCGAACGGCCACTTAAATTTCGCGCACTAAAACCCGCCCCCTCTCGGGAAACAGTCGTTAACTCGAGACGTGGTCAAAAGGCGTTCCTCCTCTCCGGACCGCTAACGGGCCCGCTCTCGGGGATTTAAGTACCGTGCGGATACTCCCGCGAGTACGCGTCCGATATGTACAGATGGCGATAAAAGCGCGCGCGCGCGCCCCGTCTAACCCCCGGTGGGGCGTGAACAATGGGGACCGACGAACAATAAAATCACCGACTTGGAATTTTTCAAAAGATTATAAAATTATACGAGTGTAGTTCCCGTGTGGCTCCCGCGCGATCTCGCCGTACACCGTTTCAATGGTTTTCGTGAAATTAGATTTTTATTTAACCCGTTCAATGGGGAATTAACGTTTCGTATTTTGACATTTTTGGGAAATGTAGGAATCAAATATTGTACGAAGTATTAATGACACGAATTCAAATTAATATCTAGTGTATATTAATAATAATAATTATCTATTACTTATTAATAATAGCTATTATCTATTACTCAATAATAATGATTATCTATTACCCATTAATAATAACTAACTATTATAGTCGGTCGTCCAATAAAATATATACCATAACGCGCTTTACCGTCTTTATTAAGCCATCAAAATTTATTTCCATACTCTACAATTTAATAAGTAAATCACCGCTTCGAAATCCTTGATGCAGTAAAAGCGAAAAACACGTGAACGAAATCTGTTAAATCCGAAAATATAAGGTGGTATTTTTGTGAACGAGCGCAGCGTCGGTCGCGACGTTGCCATCGCAAATTAGACACGAGTCAATGAAATCCGCTAAATCGGGAAGCCGGATATTTTTGCAGCGAACCGTAGCTACGGGTTTCCGAAGTTGTTGTCAGCGCCGGAACTGCTTTTATCAGAAGTGTGCCGCTTTTACGAGTCGTTCCTCTCTTTCCGGCACGGATCCGCTGCTTCCCAAGACACCGCCGGGGAGACACTTCGTCTCACTTCATTCCGTTTCCATCCGTTGCTCGTTTCTGCTTTCGAGTCCCCCGGTCTTTCGGCGAGTGACTCGCAGGAAGCTGTAAAACTCCTTCGAGTGTCGTCTTGCATTTAGTGCATGCGCGGTCATGCAGTTGCAACGTAGCGGGTGGAACGAAAATAAACCGACTAATGTAAAAATTATTAAGCCAAATCGAGCCTTGTAATTTATTGAAATAATTCCACTGACGAAAATTACATTCTTTGTTGCATAGAATGTTATAATAGCGAAATAATGTAAAAATGTTATTATATAATATAAAATAGGCAATGATAGGAAAGTTGAAAAATGGTAATAATAAAATAGTAATGAACGGAGGTAGAATTAAATCATTAGTATTAATATGAGACTTATTTTAGAATAATAAACGAAATAGGATAGTGTGTAGTGACGACAATAATAAAGTAGTAGTAATAATAGTAATAGTAGTAATAATAATTATAATAAAAATAACAAGACTAGTAATACTAATTACAATAGAAATAACAAGAAGATTAAGAATTGAAGACGTTCACGCAGCAAATTTTATAATCGGAACAAGCATTAATCTTCTCATGTACGAGTCGTGCAATTATTCCCCAAATGAAATGCAAAACGCGTAAACAGTTCGAACGAAGTTCACAGTTTCTACGCTGTTAATTTCCTGCAGCGTTCATCATCCGCCCGTTCCAAATAGAAGCAGAAGACCGCGTGGGACGCGAACGGCCGGATTTATCGGCGCGCGGATCATTTCGCCGGTCCGGAAAAAGTGTCGCTATCGATCGCTCGAAATAATAACGGTAATTTGTTCCGTAGCCGGGCAGGGGAACTCTTTCTCCCCGGGTAGCACGGGTATATTCTAAATCATGAGCGATAAGCTACACCTAAGCCGCCCGGTATTTGCATTTAATTAATCCCGGGGGGAGCTTCGGGTGGTATTTTCGAGACACCCTGTGGGCATATTTATGTACTCGCGTCGACTACCAGGCGGTCTCCAGACCCTCCTTACCCGGCTTTATGCTCGACGTTTCGCACTTTTATCGATGCAGGGGTGTTAGCATTATGCCGGCTATCAACGAGGGGGTGGAACGGAACACCCTTTGGCCTTCTCGCGCCCAGGGAGTCGTTAAGAGGTCACCCCCGCCCTCCCTCCCTCCCCCGGGTCGCGTTCCCCTCGCCGCCCGTTCCTCTTCATCCCCACCCCATCTGCTCTCGATTCTTCTCTCTTTCCTTCGACCTTTTTTCCCATCCCCCTCCCACCTCTCTTTCTGGTGCTCGCAGCAACCTCGTTCCTGGAACAACAGGAACGTTCTCTAACGTCGAGGGGAAACCGAGGAACGGTGAAAAGCGAGAGAGAGAGAGAGAGAGAGAGAGAGAGAGAGAGAGAGCGTGGATCGTTTGAATTCGACGGCGGTGCGCCGGTCGATCGTTAAGGTCGAATTCTCCATCGTCCGCGGAGTCGCGGCCGGAATTAATTTTATCCGCGCAGCGGAAAGAATCGCCTTACCGCGTTTTCTACCCGCCGCGCGAAATCCCGGCGAAAGTTCGGCCGTTCCGTCGGGGGGAAAACAGTCGTCCCGGTTAATGCACGATCGGATTACCCGCGCTCGAGAACAACCGACCGGGGCTGTGTTATTTAAACGTGGCCGGCGTAACGAACTCGAAGCGAAAAATGGTCGGGGAGGCGCCGAGGAAACGACGGGGCCTTTGAGGAATGGCTTTGCCAAGTGGATCGTGGAAATGCGCGCCGCTACCACCACC